>NC_143012.1:355000-511712 GCF_055824585.1 Amblyomma mixtum
TGACATTGCTATGCCGAAAAAAGCACTCTTCTAACTCAAAAAGCTTGTTTTCAGAACTTGTGTAAAATGTTAGGTGAAACACTCTGTGTACTTGTGTAAAGGCTGCACCCCCAACTTGGCAGCAGTTAATGCATGAATAAAAATCAGCCATGCTTCATGTGTGCATAGTTCTGTTATGTTGGGAGCTGGTAACACTTGGTGCGGCCACACACGTGGTCTGCCTGGAACCGCAAACATCCGGTGCCACAGCGTTGCTAACTCTTCTGCGCTCGCACCAGAAAGGACAAAACGTTATAGAACCAGAATGGGGTGCAACTGTGCTAGTGGTGCGTTTCTTTGTGGTGACACACCACCTGTCAGGCTTGGGAGCCGTAGTAGTAGTGTGCCATTTGCCTCTAGCATTGAAGCCGCAGTGAAAGTGCTACTACCAAAGGTCTAATCTTGTTGCCAGTTTACTGTCACACAATGACCTCACATTAAAATGAACGTATGATTGATTTCCGCAAGGTCTTTCACAGTGAAGTGATTGGAAAAGCAGGACAGGCGAACGCCACCTCACACTGACAGCAGCGGGTCGCATGCGTGCTGCACTGCTCCAAACCATCTGCAGGGTGTCTACCAACCGGGAAAACCGTGAAAACCGGGAATTATCAGGGAATTTGGATAATCTGGAAAAACTCGGGGGATTTGTGCTTATATCAGGGAAAAATAGCTGCAGTTTGTGGGGTTGAAATAGGGGAGATAAACACGTTCTCCCCGCTTAAGCATGGCTGACACAGTTCAAAACCGCGCGGACCCCACCCCGTGGTCGCGTACGCTACCGAGCGCACGCCGACCACGGCGGGCCTTGCTCTGCGGGAACAAAGGAACGACACACTGGCTGACACAGACAAGGCATTTATTGCTATAAAAACAATAACGCTAGCTAGCAACAAAATACACTGAGGAATCGAGGATGTCCGACTCACCAGCACGGTTACGAGCGAACGTTCGCCCACGCTAGGGCAAAGGGATAAACTCCGAGGCCGAGCAGGACGGGCTCGGCGGGAGCAAGTTCCGACCAAGAGGCGCCCGTCGACGAAGA
Source organism: Amblyomma mixtum (assembly GCF_055824585.1). NCBI lineage: Eukaryota > Metazoa > Arthropoda > Arachnida > Ixodida > Ixodidae > Amblyomma > Amblyomma mixtum. The sequence goes on from NC_143012.1 coordinate 356,085, forward strand.
GCGAAGCTGCGAGCGAAACGTCCGCTTGCTTCCCGGTCCCAGGGAGAAGAGAGCCAGCTATCCCCCGCGCGCGCGCAGCAAAACGCCATCCGTGGCGCTGGTGTTGCTGCGACGCGAGCGCCCTCCCCTTTTAGTTGAAAGTAACCGAACCGAGGAGTGCGCTCGCGGAGGAGCTAACTACAGTAGGGGGTGCAGTGCGGGAAAGTGAACGCAGGGGACGAAGGCGTCCCCACAAGTTCTACATAAAAAGAATTAAAGTCGCGATAATGCTGCCTCGTGTAAACAATGCGGACTGGCATTGCACGCGTCCTCTCCTCAGCGAGCGCCGGCCTCCAACATTGTGCTCTCAAGTGGAGCATGCCAGCAAGGCAGCAAAAAGCTTTGCGGCGCCAGCGGCACTTCGAATTTCGAAACGTACTTTCCGGTGCTTCTCCGGCGCTGTGGCCGACGACACAGCGCGCGCTTCCTACAGTTCGCATGTGCGCTGTTCGACGGCCAGCGGCCTCCCCTTGTTTTCCTGTATTTCTGAGGGAACTCTTCCTCCCTGCGCGTCTCCCTGATGGAAGCGTCCATTTCTCCGTACTTAGCTGCGCCGTTTTGAACCAACTTAGTTTTTATGACTGCTGTGGTGCCGCAGGCAAGCTGTGTGCGATATGTCAAGCATGACGGCCTTCAAGTGCACTTTTGTCCAGGACTGGACAAATGCGAAACATTGCGAGTTTGCAGCCTGGATTAGGCCTGTCGAAAGTAACCCAAACGCAGCGTACTGTGCGCTAAGCAGAAAGCAGTTTTCACTCAGCAGCATGGGAAGACGAGTGGTGACAAGTCACGCTGAAAGTAAGAAGCACCGACTGGCCATTACCGGAGCCGGGATACCCTCTGTAGCCTCATTTTTGACACCGCCGGCCACCGTTGTGACCAAAGCTGAGCCAGTACCGTCTGTTTCTGCGCATCCTTCAAGTGCTTCAACTACGGCAACGAACGTCCAGCCCGACCGTACAGCAAAGGTTATCTTTCAGCGTGACTTAGAAGTCGTAAATACTGAAATGATGTGGTGCCTCAACGCTGTTATGACTCACACATCACCCCGTTCTGCCGCGGCATCGGCTTCTCTGTTCCCTTTGATGTTCCCATCATCAGCTACAGCCAAGAAAATGCAGCTTGGCAAAGACAAGGTAGGATATACTATTGTCTATGGCCTTGCACCTTCCTTCAAGGAGAACCTCATGTCGGAAGTAAGCCAAGCCTCCTACCTAGTTGTGGCGTTTGACGAATCATTAAACAAAGTTGCACAAAGAGAGCAAATGGACGTGTTGGTTCGCTTTTGGTCGGATGCAGAGCAGAGCGTCAAAATGCGCTACTTGACGTCAAGCTTTCTGGGGCGCATGCAGGCGGAAGAATTGGTGTCCGCTTTTAAAACTTCCACAGATGGACTCTCCCGATCAAAAATTCTTCAGATCTCACTGGATGGGCCAAGTGTAAATGCAAAATTTCTCCGTGAGATCAAACAAGAACTTTGTGAATCCAGCGACGGCCATCGTATTCTCGAAGTTGGTAGCTGTGGCCTTCATGTTGGGAACGGCGCTTTCAAAACCGGACATGCGGCAATAGGTCGGCAACTCGTGGAATTTCTTCGGGCTTTGTACAACTTATTCAAATGTGTACCTGCCCGACGCGCTGAATACGCACGCATAACCGGGAGCAACATTTTCCCTATGAAGTTTTGCGCTGTGCGGTGGCTTCAAAATGTTCGTGTAATTTCAAGAGCTATTGAGATTCTGCCGTACCTAAAAGCGTACGTCGAGTCGTGTCGAAACGAGGATAACCGACCGACCAGCTCCAGTTACTGCGTGGTCGAAACAGCTATTCGCGATCCTCTGCTGTCTGCAAAGCTAACCTTTATGCTTGGTATCGCGGAGGAACTGCAGCCGTTCCTGGCTGAGTTCCAGACCGATTCGCCCATGCTTCCATTTCTTGGCGCAGCATTGGAGAACCTTCTACGATCACTAATGAGTAGAATAGTGAAGAAGTAATAATGGCAGCGGACAGTCCTTTGAAGTTGATCAAGGTGGACATGGACCTGACTGCAAACGTACTTGCGACGCCCAAGGCTGACCTTGGGTTTGCTACGAAGAATGCGCTCCGAAAAGCCCCGAAACTTTCAGATTCGGCTATCTTAGGGTTCAGAAGGTACTGCGCCAGTTTCGTGAAGAACTGCGCCAAAAAGATCGTGGAGAGGTCGCCGTTGAGGTTCAAGCTGACGAGGGGATCGTCATCTCTGAATCCCGCGTGCGCGCTGATTCCCGATCTTGGGGAACGGCATCTCACTGATGCACTTTAAGTTGTAACAGAGCACCAATGGATGATAGGAACAGAAGCTGACCGGGCGATGCGGTCCTACAAGCATGTATGCGCCCTAGCCTCGACGCAAGCGACATTGAAAAATTTCAATAGGAGCACGCATCGGCTGGATGCCCTTTGGGCAGGCATCTGTGGTTCGAACACAGAACTCTTCACGTTTGTGAGTATGATTGTCTTTTTCGCACGGAAATGTGTCTGTCGAGCGGGGATTTTCTATTAGCAAGGAATGCCTTGTTGAAAATTGGAAGGAGCAACCTTTGGTCGCCCAGCAAATCGTGTATGGCGCCGTAATGTCGGCTGGAGGAGTTTCCAACGTTCAGCTGACCAAGAGGATGCTCCAAATGGTCCTTGGGGCAAACGCACGGTGGAATGAGGAGCTGGAGAGGACGAGAGCAGAAAGGGCTGATGCACTGAGGAAGGAACAGGAAAGGAAGCGTGCCGCCGCTTCTGTGAAAAAGCTTGAGCTGAAAAAACAAAGTGTTGGCTGATGCCGAGATGCAACTGTTCCTCATCCAAACTAAAATAAACTCTCTAAAACAGTGAAACAACACTGAAGCATCGTGCACGAACTTGAGGTTGACTTTTCAGTGTTACATTGAGGTTTGTCACTCTTTCACTTCTACAAACTAAGATTTCTGTAATCTGCAGCTCATCTGAATAGACTTGCTGGGAGAGAATCGCACCATTGCGGTTACTTTCAGTAGATAGAAATATCTCACATTTGAAAGTATTTTTTTCCGCATGCATCTTCCGTTTATTTCGTATTTGAAAATGTTCAATTCGATTGGCAGTTTGTTTTAGCATTTTTGCGAAGATATTCGATTTGTTATGCATTTTGCTACTGTCTCCCTTATGTTTTTTTAAATGAAATAGAAGCTACTCCTTACTATTCAAATAGGACTAAATCATTCATTTTATTTTTTTTATTTTTTACGTGCTTACTGGAGAGTGATACCATCAGGCGGCTTTGTGTCAGGCTGTTTTCGCATAAACCAAAGTAATGTGTCACTCAGGGAATTTAACAAATGCACTCAGGGAAAACCTGGAAAACTCAGGGAATCTGGAAACGTCAACTTGGTAGACACCCTGCATCTGTCATTTGAGCGCCAGACCTTCGGAAGATCTTGACTTTTAACTTAGAATCACGGGACGTCTGCCACTAAAGTGGTCTAGCAGCCTGTTTTACTTTATGCAGTTCATTTGTGCTGCTCATCGGATGCGCATCATATTGTCCATAATTTCAATGCATTGTGGATTGGAAGGATTTGTGGGGCTGTGTTACTTTGGCAGAGAAATGTGTGTCACAGCATAAAAAAAAAGGGGTGCATAGTCAGGGCTGTGCTGTAGTCTGAAAAACTTGAGGAAAAATGCCGGTCCAGTGTAAGGGCTGCTCCCAGTTAGAATAGCCGGGAAAAAGTGTGGCCCTTGCACAAGTGTATAAGGTTTAGAAAGTATATCAAGGTCGACTACCGCAGCGCCTTCATTACAAGCAGCTCACGAATACATGCACTTCAATAGGAGGGAGTTGAGAGATTTTGTAATATTGAGGAATTCTTTACATGGAGGTTCGTTACGTCCAGGTGTAACTAGATATCAAATCATTTTTACATAGAACACTGTTAATTGAGCTGCTACTATATGGTGTCATGAAAAATATGTTCACTTTGAACTGCTTTGCCTATTTTAGCATGCTGTATTTGCTGTCTGCATCTCATTTTAGAGCACAGCTCTTAAGCACCCGTTCGTGGGTTGTGCTGCGTCCCCTCCACTTGGCATAACCAACGGAGTAGCACAGCGGAGGATACAAGTATAGTGAAGAAAGCTCAGCAAGGAAAGCGGAGGTTTTAAAGGGGTTCACTGGCAGCCAGATGATGGGAGTCTGCGGCAGAGATGGCACCAGAGGGTGAACGGGTGCATTAGCATGTGCCTTCATCCGAGGAGAGGCTCAGCCATGGTGGACCCAAAGTTGCCTCCGTATGGCTCTGCGTGTTCCATATGTAGTCACCTAGGGTTCAAACACCATAGCAGCTGTGCTCAAAAATTGCACTACCGAGAAGCGCAATCGTTGGCCCATTTTTTTTTTCACATTCTTTCTGTATCTCAAAGAACCACCTATTAAGTTTCTTCTGGGATTCCTTTGGATCACTGATAAATGTTAGAGTGATTCTTCCTGTGATCCTTACTTATGGTAGCATTTTTTTGTGGCCTGTAGGCACTAGTTGAGGTGATCGTGTCCAGTGAAGAGGCCCTGGCCATCCAAGCAACAATACTGCTGGCAGAACTGCTATACATGGTGCGTTTTGCTTTTGGTTAGTTTTTCTTTTTATTATAACATTAACTGCTTTGCCAGTTTGCCGTTGTGGTGAGGATGAAAGGATGAAAAAATGCTTGGAAGAGATTGATGTTGGAATGCCTGTGTTGTCGTGCCTGCAGTAAGTCAGAATGTCAAAGATGCTGTGCCTCCTGAATAACTCTTTTTTTTCTGTTAATTATGTGTAGTAACTAGCCGCCTGGCAGTCTTCAGAGTGTTCAGCATGTCGTAGGCAGCATATTCTTTCTCTCATTTAAGGTGAGCACACATTTATTGGTGCTCAGTGCACCTTGAGTAGAATTTTGAACAGCACTTCATGTGGATCATCATCACTCGGTAGAAACCATTTTGGCAGGATTTTGTTCTGAACCAGAGCTTCTTGAACTGGGTTCTGTTGAACCTTTGGGTCTTGCTCTTTGGGTTGCTCTTTTTTGCTTGCCTGTCAGGCATGAAGAGACTGAAGCCACGGCAGATGGCATTCTTCAGCACCCCTCAGAAGCTCTTGTGGCCCCGAGACTAATATGATAGAAAACATCTGGTCTAAACATTGTAGTCTTGATGATTTTTCTAAGCTTTCAGAGAAATTCTTAATGCCTTTCTGCACACCTAGCACAAGAAACTTGAGTGACAGCAAGAGTTGAACCAATCATTACTCTCTTTGTAGGTTGAAGAGGAGTGTTAGGTAGACGTGCAAGTTGTACACGTGTCCTGATTATTAGATGAGCTTTGCTAGTGCTGACTCCATTCCCGTGAGTTGCCACTACTATTGCTGCCTGACCATTTTTTCCTGTGTGGAAATTGTTTGTGATTGGTGGCACAGGCTGCAGCTAAGTCTGAAATACAGATCTGTTATCTGTGTCAAGTACTGTAGTATTTGCTTACCGAATGAATGCACTCTTTTCCAGAAAAATTTATTTACTTGTCCCATTAAGGGGGGCTGAGGGGATCGAAGGCAACTTTTCTATTTTTTGGCTTAGAGTGATGAAATTCGGCAGACTGGCTTAAAATAGCATCAAACAATCAGATATGAAGTTTCACAATGACAGCTTCAGTAGGTTCCCTTTAATCATTGTTTATATGATGTCCTCATGTTGCTTGCTTGTGGAAAGCCTAACATGACAAAAAAACAGGCTACAGGTCTGTAAATGCTTCTAATATTTACTAAGAAGTATGCTGTAAATCAAGACTCTCTCAATTTTTTTTTTTTAATTTCTCTGCTCTTTTTTTTTAAAGGACACAATGTGCACCTTCTTTTATGATTAGTATGTATCATGCTCTAATTACCATGTAATGTGAGCCTAAATGGTAAATCTGAAACTGTCTTGACGCAGGCCACATTTCAGTGATCACGACAAAACAAAGGGGGTAAAAATCCATGCACCCATTGCTGTGCTACGCTTTCCACGAACAAGGTATTAAGCTCAAAAGAAACTTTCGAGAAAACAAGCCTGGAAGTTCTAAGCTAGCACACACTCTCTATGTGTAGATGCTGACAAATATATTTATTTGAAGCGCTTAAAGTTTATTTTTGGGTGAAATATTTCAGTACAACATAGAAACAGTTTTGGAGATGCCAAAAAGTGTACTTTTCAAAAATCGACTTTTTTTGCGATTTTTGCGATTTGATCCCCACATCCCCCCTGAAGTGAGAACCTGTCTCTGTGTGTGGAGTATGCTGACACTCGATGGTACCCGCATAGGATGACATCCTCATGCAACTGGACAGGTGGCGGTTAAATTAATGATTGTTCACACAAGAGCAACCTGGATTCGCACAAGTCCCACCAGCGGCAGCACCTGCCATCCCAGGGCGCACCGCTTAACCGCTGCAGCACTGCTCCAAGAGTGGTATGAGGACTCACAGGGGTCCATGAATTTAGAAGTAGAGAAAAGCTAAATCTGCATATTTGGGCATTACCTATTGTGTCGTGCCCTTAAGGTGGAGTGCAGGCCGCGGTGCAGCAGCGACTGCCTGCATGAAGTTACAGCGCAGATCATAAGGGGTGTGGTGGCTTCGCGATGGTGGCTACGTAGAGCCATGCAGAATTAGAGCCACCAGCTATGTGGCATCGGGTTGCATCATGCCGCAGTGTGCGTCGACTGCGTTCGCAAAGTGAACAGGCGGGCTTATGCCTTCTCACACGTTAGCAGTGTCATTATGCGAGGCAATAGAGTGAATAGAGGCAATAGAGGATTCATTATGCGGGGCAATAGAGTGAAACCTTGGTAATTCAGGAATCTGGATAATTCGGACTGCCAAAGTGGTCCCGACCAATGCACATACAAGTCTGTGGTGTCAGACAGTTGTTAATTCGGACACTTCTGGGCTCACACCGGTTAATTTGGACATGTTCCCGACTGGAGGCCGTGTTGTTGTATTGGCAACATAACAAGCAACCTTGCTAATATGCCTGTGTGGTACATTCAGTAAGCATGTTGGATATTGCATCAGAGAGCTGCCTGTGCGCCTCTTACGGCAGGCAGGGGCAGGCGTGACTATGTCCAGAGGACCCCTGCGCCGAAATGTGTGGCCACATAAGTTCGGTTTCCCTTTTCAGGGTTTCACTCCGGACAGCTGCTGTGGTGGTCAGATCAGGCACTGGCCATCCAGCTGAGTACAGTTTTTTGCAGTTTTGGATGCTTTTTGGTTTGTCACTGGTCTTTCCATTTTCTCGCCAAAAGGCATTGCACCTTTCCAGTGCCACGTTTCCCTTGGTTCTATTCGTGTGATCCTTTCATTCTTTTTAGTGCTCATCGCACGCAGTTTGTGCAGTGGTTCCTCTTCATATGCGACAGTGCCGCTTGGGCGGACGCTCCACTGCTATCGCGTTGCTTTGTGAACGAGGCCATGGAGACCTTTGCGATTCTGGAGCAGTCCTGCATTAACAATCCCAAGATTCGAAATTTTGAGTACGAATTCGATATTTCTGATATTAGATTCGTATTCAAGAAATGCGAATATTAAAAAATTCCCGAATACTCGCTAGCGATTGTATACCGCGCCGATTTTCATAAGTTTGACCGTTGCAAAACCACAGTATCTCGCAAATTATTCAACGATCGAGTTTGAAGTTCTAGAGAAACAATACAAACAACCTGTTCCCTTTCCTCTCTGTCTTTTTTTATCGTGTGGACTGATTGGGTACTGATGCCGCTAGATTTGACTTCGTGTGAAATTCTGTAAGTCTGCTTTCCCACATATCACATGTGCTGCGAACAAGATGGCTGATGACCCACTTCGAACAATCGCAACGTGAAAGCACACTTTCTTTTAAAGCGCAGCTCTTAGGCGCCCGTTTCTGCGTTTCGCGGCGTCGCCGTCTTCGTTGTCCATTGTAACCAGGAGAGGGTAAAAGTGCAACCTCCTCCCCTCCTTAGCAAGAAACAAACAAAAAAAAACGCTGCACGTACGGCTCTCGCCAGCGCACGTCGCAAAACGGGGGAGAAGGAACCCCTGGAGAGCGACTAGCTTTGCGTGTGTGGCTGCCCCCTCTCCCACCGCTCGCCGACGCGGCCCGCAGGGGGATTGCCGTCGATTGTTCTAGACTGTCCGAGTCGTTTCTAAGCGATGTTGACGGAGAGGGCGTAGACTTGCGTGTGCTAAGAGATGCCCTCCACCTGTTCACTCGTACGGCGGCGGTGGTGCCACGACAGAAAGTTCCAGATGTTCCTCGAAGCCACTCCCAACCTTTGACCAATGAGGACGCACGCCCAGTGCGAGAAGGAGACTGCACAGCCGACACTGTGTGTATGTGCATGCCTGCCTTGGCACGAAGAACAGACGTGGAGCGAGCCTATATAAGAAGGGCGTTGACCGCCTGAGCCGCCGTTTTAAGCTTCTGTGAACAAATTGTGTTTTGTTTGCTTGCCTCTCTCTCTTGTTGTAGTGCACTTTAAGTGCAATAATTCTTTTGTATTGTAATCTCTCTCAAGTGTAACTTTACTGTTAGCGGAGTGTTTCTTGAAGGAATATGTCTCAAAAATAAAAAGCTGTCTGTAATTGTACATACATGTCTTGCCTGCATTCTTTGCCTCAATATGTTGCAAAGCTTGAACAACTAATGAGCTGCACTCAAAATTCGCATTAGGAAATAACGTAATCGTCGGCTATTTTTTTTTAATCCTTCCGTAATATGTTACTTGCTTTAATGCCCACACCCATGGCATTCTACCTGCTGCCTCCATAACTGTGAGCTTGACCTCCGCCATCTCGTTTTGGCTGGCTATGGTGTGCGGGAAAGCCTACTTGCGGAATCTCTCGTGAGGCTCCCGAAGGGGCGAGCTGAGATGCTGCTCCAGGGCAAGTGATCCTGTAGAAATCCTGCCTATTGCATGGTGCATTGTGATCTGCACACCTCTTTAGTAGGCATAACGGCAGGTGTGACAACGTTTGAAGGGCCCCTGTTGCTAGGCTAAATGATAGCCTGCGCACATAGTTTCGGTCTCTGAGCTTCACCGCTAGCGCGCTGCGATGGTAGCAGTTGGCTCACACGTTCTCTGGTCATCCGAACTCAGCTCCGCTCCACTTTCGGACGCTGACTGGCGGGTCGCTGGTCATTTTTTTCCTTTTTAAAAGCAGTATCGCCATTCTGTCGAATGTGCGTTCCCCTCGCTTGCATTTGCGTTGTTCTTCCAGCGCGCTAAAACTGGGTGCTTGTCACGGGCTTACAGGTGTTTGCACGGCAAAGCCACCTCATAAAGCTTCACCGCATTTTCGGCAGCTTTTTGGGGGGAGGGTGCATTTTATAAAATCGACCATAGGATATCCAGGGCATTTCTTCCAGTCCCTTGAACTCCGATTTAATGAGGTTTTACAAGCCATCGTGTTATTTTTTGTTGCCAGTTTTTTCATTTTATGAATTTCATTTTGCACGACCACATTACAGGTTGGATACTGTTCTCCTGTCTAATCAATTACTAAATATGTTTCTGTGCACATGATGCTTTCTATACGGGGCTGAGGCAGTCTGCTTTTATTTGTTTCAGTTAAAAGATCACGCTCTGAAATATTGCTTTGGAACTGAACAGATATTCAGTTTGATATTTGAAGCCATTATTCCTTCATATTCGTATTCGATTCGTATTCAAAAATTTGAATGTTTGCACACCCCTGCAAATAAATTTATTGTAATGCTAATGGTTTCTGGCAGTTTGGGCAGCGCCAATGGTTAATTGGGACCATCAGTTAATTATAACATTTTCATCAGCCCCTTGAAGTTCGAATTAAGTTTGATGGTATAGTACTAAAAGTGCATTTTCAGCACAAAAACAGTGGGCATGTTTTTTATGCAAGCAAAATGAAATATAAATGCATGTCTGTCAAGAAACAAACACTCGCCAAGGTGAAATGAACTAAAACATTAAACATTGACATTTCAGCACAGCTATGAGTGCCTTGTTCTTAATGAGGCAGAATCCATTTCTTATGAAGGAAAAATGTGGTGAATAGAGCATATGTGTATCTCGGATAGGTTGCCCCGCGTCCTGTTTATTGTTTCGCTTTTGAACTTGAAGGGACTCCGTGAGCAGGTGCATAGATGAGAATTTTTCTTTTTCAAGTATGCGCGTGGAATTCCAGTCAATCAAGTGGCTGATGTTTTGATGGTGTTCTGCGTGGGCATTGGAAGCCACTTTTCTATTGTTGACGTCACGCTGATGTTCTTTGAACTGCCTTCTGAGAAAGGTCACGTGACCTCTCTCGATCAATCATTCTGCTACTGTGGGACGGAAAAGTGACTTACAACACCCTAGCAGAACACCATCAAAACATGGACCACTTGATTAACTAGGATTCCAAGCGCATACTTGAAAAAGAAAAATTCTCATCTACGCGCCTGCTCAAGGAGCCCCTTCACAATCAAATGACACATGAAGTGATAGACAGGACTGAGGGCATTCTACCCTAGCTGTACATACATGGAGTTCTCCATGTTTTTCCTTCATAAGCAGTGACTCATCTGTTTCTGTCTCGTTGTGAACAAGGCACCTGTAGCAGTGCTGAAACGCCAATGTTTTACGTTTTTCTTCATTTCACTTGATGAGTGTTCATATCTTGCCATTCCTCACCAGACGGGTTTCAGTTGAGCCCTGAAGTGTGAATGAATGTCTTTGCAGTTCTTGATTCCTTTTCTCTCATCTCCTGGCAGGCCAGTGTGCATCTGCCCTCTGAATCTAGTCGACATTGCCACTGGCTGCCAACGCTGATGTCCCAGGCTGCAGCCTTCGGTTCACCCCAGGAGAAACGCATGTAAGGCCCCTTCCCTTTGTGCCAAGCATGCAAGTGTGGGTTAAAAAACTATGGGCTGGCCTTAAGAGTATGATACGATGGCATTAGATTTCACATTTGTCGCAGCTTCGGTTGCAACTTCAGCGTATGCTTGCTTGAGTTTCTTTACAGTTGTCCATCGTATGCCGCATTCGGACTGCTACCTGCAGCACCAGGTATCCACTATGCCATGATGGTGCTGACATTTGCATACTGTCGACGACCGATTTTTCGGACTCTCCAGGGACCACAAAAACGGCCGAAAAATTGGGCAGTCTGGAAAATCAGATTCCACCAAAAAATATCACGAACTTTTTGCCAGTATGGCGGGGGTAACGAGTTTTTTGCGCATTCTGAAGCTCCTCGTAACTAAATTTCACTGCGAGTCATGTGCAGAGACAATGGACGGCGACCACTTTCACAAGCTCAGCCTGGCTGTGCTGCCCTCAGCATGTCTCCTATGAGCACATGGGTTGGGGCAAAGTCTAGGTGCGAAAGCGAACTGTGGGAATGTGCTGTGCCCGCAGTACAAAAGGGACTGGAACAAGATCACATTGATGTTGAAACTATAAGAGCCAAAGAAAGCGCTCTGTCAGCGTTGGCGTTCCGGATTAAGCCTAGCGCCTAGAGGCAAAATCGTCATCGTGTCCGATCCTGCGGTCGCTTGCATATTATGAGAGGCATCTTGCCTGTCATCTAAACGCCAGCTTACGGTTTTACAATAGGAAAGTCGGGGTTGCGGTGCGTTTTGCCGCGGGTACACTGACCTTGCTTTGAAATGCGCTATCATTTTCTTCCGCGCTCGCTGTCTCTGTGAGGCCGTACGCCTCCTGCATGCTTTGCTGCTACCTTTTCCCGTATTCTGGATGAAAGACTTGGCACAGATGAGTTCCGATGAGTTCTGACTGTTGTTTAAGTTTGTGGGGCAGACGACGTTCAAGAACAGTACGCGTTCAATACCATGCAGGCGCAATGTGCCAACCTGCACAGAATTTCAACCTCGCAATTTACGAGACACCCTTTAAGCTTGAATTTTGTTTTGTTTGATCAAGTTTTAAATCTCTTCTGCAGTTTGAATTAATGAGGTTCGAGTTCGCTAATAAGTGTTTTTGTTGCAGGATCCCAAGTCGCACAACCATATTCTAAGATGGGACGCACGTTTGTCAAGTAGAGTGTCTCCTTCAAATCAGCAGGTGCCTGCTTGAAATTGCGCTTTAAAGGTGCACTGAAGAGGATTCTGAACTTGTCTTTTTGCCGCGGGAACTCGATCTACACGTTCCTAGCATTCTTAGAAACTGCAACTTATTGCCCTGTATGGCCGATTTCCCTAATTAAATCGAATTAACGTCCGGCTCCCGCCCTTTTTTTTTTAATTCTGCCTCGTACGATGGGCGGAGTCGACCAACGCGTGAAGTTCCTTTCAGCCAGCTCCGTGGAGGCTTTGCTTTCGCTTTATTTTGTTTTTTAGGTTTCCATGAATAAATAGTTTCATTCGCAGATAATATAGCCGCAAAATAAGCCCGCAAAAATAAAAATACGCGCGGACTATTTGCTACTACGGACTACTATGTATTACTCCGCCGATGGCAGAGCGGCAAGCCGCCACGGGACTGGGTGAAAGGCACTCCACGCGTTGGTCGACTCCGCCCACCGTACGAGGCAGAATTAAAAAAAAAGGGCGGGAGCCGGCCGTTAATTCGATTTAATTTGGGAAATGGGCCATACAGGGCAATAAGTCGCAGTTTCTAAGAATGCTAGGAACGTGTAGATCGAGTTCCCGCGGCAAAAAGACAAGTTCAGATTCCTCTTCAGTGCACCTTTAAAAAGTTTAACACACGACTAGCCTTGGCAGCAATATGGTTTACGTGATCGTTCCAAGAAAGGTTGTTTGCGAAGATAACTCCTAAGTACTTGTAATTCTTAACAAATGATAAGTTTCTGTCGCCTAAAGAGTACTGGGTAGGTAATGGTTGCTTTTTATTTGTAAATTGCAGAACTTGACATTTTGAAAAATTTAATCTCATGTTCCATGTTTTGCACCATGCTAGGACAGAGTCGAGGTCACTTTGCAATTCATAGGAGTCGCTTAGACAAGTGACGTCACGGTAGATGCAACAATCATCAGCATACAATCTGACCCGACAGGAAACCCGGTCAACTATATCATTGATAAATATTAAAAAAAGAAGAGGGCCTCAAACCGATCCCTGGGGAACACCTGATAAAACAGCAATATCTGATGAACTTACACCTTCAAGAATAACGCGTTGCTTTCTACCGACGAGATACGCTTCGAGCCATTTCAGCAGGGTGAGTGGAACTTTGAGGGTAGACAGTTTCAGTAATAATAAGTTATGTGCGACAGAATCAAAAGCTTTTTGAAAATCCAAAAATATGCAGTTGGTTATTATGCGGCTTGGTTATTGGTGGCCAGTATGAACAAAGTCCGAAAAATCGAGCAGTCAGTTGCGGTGCGTCCAAAATTTCAGGCGCTCTTATACATTGGCTCTATGGGCCATGTCATGGCAGCGTTGCCAGATTGGTAAGTGGCGGCGATACCAGAACCTCGTAAATTTTTCACCAGATTTCACCAGAAACTAAAATTACATAAAAAAAAAACAAGTCAGCCTTCTTCAAACACTCATTTTATTAATAACATAGAATCATTTCGTTTAGCCTTTAATCATCACTTTTAGCGTCATAGACGTCTGAACGGAACCTGCGTAGCATATCGTCTGTGATGACAAATTTCACGCAGCACATCTCCCTGAAGGCCAACGTTGTGCGAATCCGTACAATGGCATCCAAAGTTTTCAGTGACATCTTGTTCCGGTACTGCGATTTTTGCTGCTCTGAAGTCTGCTCCAAAAAGTAATAGGCTGCTTTCATCACTGGGTGCATGATGGTTCCTCAGCGAAGTCTGAAATACCGCTCGCGCAAGCCTGAGTTCATTCAAGTCTGAAAAATCTGTCAGCTCCTGGTTCTGTTGTGTGCCCATGTTGCATGATTATGTCTGTAGCTGTGCTAAGTACCTGTAAGTTTGAGCCAAGTGCTCCATCATGCTGTCCTGTTGTGAGATGTTGTTCCGGAGCCTTTGTTGCCAATGCGTGTATAGTTTTTGAGTTGAATGAAATTGAGTCTAGTAACAACGGAAACTAGCGGATGAAGAAAGCTTTGAGGTGGCAGTTAGCGAGGTCCCTGCTCAGAATAGTGGCATTGGTAGTGTGTTTCACTTCTCACCCCTTGTTCGGCTGTTGCGCACCTTGCAGCCGTGCCAGCACAGCTGTGGCCCGCCTGTCACGCCTGCACACCCTGCGGCGGAAAGGTGTGGTACCTCACAGCCTCTTTCTCGACCAGCTGCTGCAGTTCTGCGGCCCCACCAGCAAGCATCGGCGTAACGGCACTGAGGACTTCTGTGAGGCGGCAGGCCGGGCCCGCCTTAGTGCCTGCCTGCGCCGGGAGACGGACGAGGGCGCCCAGCGCTCCATGCAGGACTCCCTGGTGCTCGTCAAGGAGTACAACTCCTGGGACTGGCACCTGGTCAGCTCCCTGCTCAAGTGGCCCAGCGACTCGTTGCGGGCGCTCGGTGACAGCACCCACCGCTCCTTCGTGCGCCGCCTGGTGTACTTCTTCAAGCCCAGCAGCCGCCAGTTCTCCCTGATGGAGGCCAAGCGGGAGGGTGCCCGCCACATCATCACCGTGGGCTGCCAGCTGTGCGAGTTCCTGCTGGAGGCGGATGAAGGTCGGGCCACTGAGTTCATCGAGGACTTCCTCATCGACCTGTGCAACTGCCTGCACGAGGCGCAGCTGCCGGGGGCAGCCATGTCAGCATTGCTCGGTCCGTCCCGGATGCTGGCCATGGTCTCGCACAGCTACTTTCTCTTCGTGGGGCGCCTGGCCAGCTCGAGCCGGGGCTCGCGGCTCCTTGAGAGGCTTGGGGTGTACCAGCACATTGTGCGGCTGGTCATGTTGGAGGGCCACGATGTCTACCTCAAGCTGGCATTGGCATCGCTGGATTACACCAAGCCGGGCTTTGCCAGGTCGCTCCTCACCACTGCCTTGACAACCAAGTGCGAGGTGGGTTGTGCTGAAAAATGTGCCACTGCTGACTAACATGTATGATGCGACAGCATACTAGCATTCGGCTTTATTAGAACCTTTGTAATTTGACTTCGATTGGTTTAGAAATTTGGTCTGCTACAGAGTTCGTGCCCAAAGCCTGTGTAAGTCTATGGGGCCGGGCGCTCGTTAATTCAAACACTGCGGGGCTCACGGTGGTTAATTTGGATGGGCACCCGAAGCGGCACTGTGTCAAGGTATGACCTGTTTAGCCTGCAATTGTCCATCCTCAAGGCTGGCATGGTAAGGTGCATGCACACAATGGCAGGCATTACAGTCAGAAGGCCAAGAATTACTGTAGGCTGTTCCGAACACATGCTCCTGCAGATGACACAAACGCGTAAGTCGCATCCGCACCCTTGGGCACTGCCCTGCATTGCCGGGGCCACCATCGCTAGTCATGTGGTATGGACTGCAAGCAGTGGTGCACAGCCCTAACATCGCCAACTCTGCTATCACTAGTCGCTCTGGACGCACTACGAGTAGTAAGCAGTGGCCACAGATCTGCTTAAATGCATTTCCCATGCTTCTGTGTGTGGGTTTCAGATGACAGAACTCTTTCCGGGCCCTGTGCGATTCGTATCACCAACATTCTGCTCTAGTCTGGCTCTGTAGGTGCGTGTTCAGAGCCACCCACAGCAGCTGTCGGCCACACATCAGCCAAGCAGGTAGCTGAGCCAAGCTTTACACAGAAGGTCCATAGCCATTTGGAAGGCTGGTTAACTTGTTGCTGGTATTTTTCTTCTCTTTCAAATGGTTATGCTGCTCCAGCTCCAATACGCACCTCCCTTGCTTTCGTCCCTGCAATTCTTCCACCCTTCCAGTGTGCCTAAACTATGTGCTCGTCACTTCACTTGCTGTGTGTGATTGGTGCCTCCTTACATGTGAAAAAAATTGTTGACGATTAAGTTGCTTTCTATTGCGAAATTTGAGCGCAGCTCATCAGCTGTTTCAGCTTTTCGATAGATTGTGGCAAAGAATGCGAGCAAGACTTGTATGTGCAATAACAGACAGCTTTTTATTTTTCAGGCATATTCCTTCTTCAAGAAACACTCCGCTAACAGTAAAGTTACACTTGAGAGAGATTACAATACAAAAGAATTATTGCACTTAAAGTGCACTACCACAAGAGAGAGAGGCAAACAAAACAAAATTTGTTCATTGAAGCTTAAACGGCGGCTCGGGCGGTCAACGCCGTTCTTATGTAGGCTCGCTCCACGTCTGTTCTTCGCGCCTAGGCAGGCATGCACATACACACAGTGTCGGCTGTGCAGTCTCCTCCTCGCGCTGGGCGCGCGTCCTCATTGGTGAAAAGCCGGGAGTGGCTTTGAGGAGCATCTAGAACTTTCTGTCGTGGCACCGCCGCCGTCGCGCGAGTGAAGAGGTGGAGGGCATCTCTTAGCACACGCAAGTCTAGAACAATCGACGGCAATCCTCCCGCGGGCCGCGTCTGCGAGCGGTGGGAGAGGGGGTAGCCACACACACATGGCTAGTCGCTCTCCAGGGGTTCCTTCTCCCCCGCTTTACGACACGCGCCGGCAAGAGCCGCCCGCACCGCGCTTTTTTGTTTGTTTCTTGCTAAGGAGGGGAGGAGGTTGCGCTTTTACCCTCTCCTGGTAACAACGGCAATGCTGCGAATGCAGAAACGAGCGCCTAAGAGCTGCGCTCTAAAAAAAATAATGAGGTAACGCATTGCTGCTGGTACCGGAGGGCATCCTTACCATGACCAGCCTATGTGTTGCCTCAGGACATTAAAACCCCATAGTTTATTTAATGTTCTGCATCTGACGCTGCCATGGTACGTGTGCGCATTAAAGAATCTGATGGAATTCCGCAAAAATCTTCGTTGCTGTGCAGTTGTAATCTCAAATGCAGATGATCGGCACCCAGTTACTCACCAAATAAATTTACCATGGTATGAGCAGTTCTTGTCAATTTCATGGAGGCTATTTGACCTTTAGATAATTTGAACATTTTTCTTGCTCCCTGCCAGTCCAAACTAATACGTTTTACTGTACCAATTAGAGGCCTGACTGATGGACAGTTGAAGCCTGCTACAATGAAATTCACAGACCCGCGAAAAATTTCACTGAAGCGGAAACTTCGTTGTCCAGAAATCTGAGCAGAACATTAACAGGTTGGTGCGGTTAGTTCATAAGAAGGGTTTTACAATAAGCTGTCGGTGTTCAGCTTTCACTGTTTTGAAATCATTGCCATGGCATGGTTTTCATCTCACTCAGGAAATCTGAACCTATGAACCTATTCATGTAATAAAACAGCTGCACTGGCTACCGAGAGGCACTTTTTTTTTTTTTGCGGGCTTTTTAAAAGCACCCCTTTTTTCATCCTATACTCCGTTTCATACATAGCAGGCAATGCTGCCAAAGCTAGTGCGCCTATTCGCGCAGGCTAAGTCCACACGCAGAAAGTAGTTCGCCATGCAACTAAAGCGAACACAGACATATTTCGTAGCGACAAATCTTAAGTGCCATGACTGGCACCTCTTGGACTTCATTTTACCTCCTGCCACATTTTCATCCTGCGACTCGTCGAGATTTCGAGAACCAAAAAGTACACGTGGCGGTATGATACGCGGTTGGTAGGGTGAATCGCTTCTGCTAAATCCGTGCCCAAAAAAATTCAGGGGGCACTTTGGCTCTCTGAAGTGCTGCAAGGCGAAAGCGTTTCCTGGCCACTGTTTGTTTTTATTTACTTTCTATTTTTCATATTATGTTTTTATTTATTTTTTGCGCCTTTTCTTAATTTTAGTTTTTTATTTTTATTTTCACATCTTATCCTTATTTTGTTTTATTTTTGTTTATTTTATTTTTTTTCTTCTTTTTCTTGACTTTACACCTTTTATTTTATTTATGAAGCCCATGCATTCACTAGATGCGCCTTTATTCATGCTGGAACCTTGAGCCTTCTAAGCAGTGACGCCGAAAGGCGGACGAATCTGTCGACGCGTCCGTCGACGCAGCTGCCGACGCGTCTGCTAACGACAGCATGAGGCATTAAAGGCCTTCGCCTTAAAAGTAGTTCACACTCCATAAATTATGGCCAGGGAGCCCGAGCACTGAGCTCCTCACAGCTTCGACCGTGATTTTCAATGCTACCACATTGTTTTATACCACTCTTGGTATTCGTCCAAACAGTGACTGGAGTTTTGAGAAGAACGAACGATATGTGATGGAGTAATATAGTTTCGCGGATGCACTACTTCAGCAACCTCTACAGCGTTGCCTGCTATGTATGAAACGGAGTATTGTGAGTTCGTACTGGGCCCGTGCTGCCTGAAGCATTTCATCATCGATGAGGTGCACGAGTGCTCACGTTATTGTGCATTACACAGGGGCCACGTGCACATTGAAATCAAAGCTTTGGACTTGGGGATAGTTAATTCAGTTGCCCCATTTCTGCAAAGGCATTTCGTCGAGTGCAACAGAACATACCGGCCATGTGTTGTCATGTTGAGCCTTCGCCTAGAACCACTATGGCTTCACCTTTTATGCAGCAGTGCTTCTAATTAGAAATGCACCAAAAAAGGGGGCAGAAAAAAAGTTCGGGGAAGGGGGGGGGGGGGGGGGGGGGGGCACTTTGTTGACCTAAGTGCGGTGAGGCGAAAGCCTTAACCGCGATGTTGCTGCTTGTGTCACTGATGTGTGGTTAAGATGTTAAACTTCATCTCTAAGAGTGGAACACGACAGCGTCTTGCAACGCTGCCAGGGAGTCCACAGAACGCCATCACCCGTGCTCGTCGGTAAGTTGGTTTTTGAGGAAAGGTAATGTACCTGTCTCGCATATCTCGGTGGACACGTGAATCTTGCGTAAGGGAAGGGAGGAAGATGGGAGTTAACGAAGACACCGTCATCACTTGATTCCAAATGATCAAGCTGGCATGGCGGAGTGGTTGCATGCTTGTCTCGCACTCTGGAGACCCTTGTTCGATTCCCAAACTCGGCCAATTTCCTGCTCGGTTTTATTTATCTTTGTGGTCTTACTAGAAAGACTGAATGGTCAAGTAACTAATTAAAGGGAGACTGAAGCACTTTTTCCGAAAATCGGGCTGGCAGCGGCATCCTATAGTTTTTCATGCTGTATACTGGAATATTGCATCCAAATAAGGCAAAAACTCGCGCGAATTGCCTTTCTTAGGCGAAATATGCGGCCTGTGCCGCGGGGCACGCCGCGCGGCGCACCGCCGCCCGTAATTGGTCAAGAGAGGTCGTGACGTCAATTTGAGGACTGCAGAAGCTGCCGATGCGGATCCGGCGCTGCGTTGAGGGCAGATCGCAGCTTTCCGTGTCGTTGTAAAAGCGAATACGGCGACTATTTTTTTTTACTGACCACCGAAGTAAAGGATACTACAGTTTGCTCATTCCACGTATCGCCTGAAACCAAAAAAGACACAAGCAAAAAATTCTATGCCTAGCACAAGCATACGCCAGCGTCAAAGACGCGATACAGACCATGCGTAAAAGGTGCCAGCACAACATCGGCTCGTATTCTCGGAAAGGAAGGGGTGCGAACAATACTCAAGTCAATTACCACCACCGGACGCCTCCTGGCTCGCCCGGAAGAGCGTCATCCTAAAGAAAAGGCCCAAAGCACTGTGTAAATCCTGTTCTCATTACCCGGCGTTGCAGGTTGGGGCAAGAAAGTATTTCAAGCGAACGATGAAGGAGCACAAAGTTGGTGTCAAAATTAGCGAAGCGCAGTGGCCAAGCACTGCGAGGCATGTGACCACAAGATAGTGACACAATCATGGTGCGCTGGAAACCAAGCCAAATACGCGCACAAATACGCTTCACTCCTGGCGCGTTCAGCAGATGCCAGAAAATATTAATCGCTGCCTTCCTAGATTTGCAGTTTAGGTTCAGTGAAGTAGTTGCCAACTATATGTGTGTTTAAAAGCCAAGCTAGCTGCAACTCGCCCACTGCCACAACTTGATGAAGAAACCGAGTAAGGTTGCGGTGTTTTTTTGCAAAAACTCGGTTGGCATTCATTTCTCTCATAAATTTGCATCCGAAATCAACATCGAACGCTTTCATATTAATTGCTTAGCTAGGATTAAACGAGATGCCGCATATGAAGAGCTTCGATGCTTGCTTGCTTTGCTTTATTGTGCTTTGCTCTGCTTGCTTGCTTGCTTGTACACGTCGAACCGAGTATAAAATCACTAACCGAGCCTTGCTGAGCACGTCTCAGGTGGTCTGGCCGCACCTAAGCTGAGGAGAGCGAGACATGCTTAAGCCTCTATAAAGTTTCTTCAGGGGCTAAGTGAGCATGTTTCTACTTTTAAAAGAGGCGCTTCTTCGGAATGGTGACACGCCTCTTATGCGCGAGGAAATCGATGGAACTGTGTCATGGTTCAGCCGCGCCTTTTCGACAGAAATCTCCAGAGATCACACTAGGACAAGCTCTGCCTGTAGCAGCTCTTACGAAAGTGTTTCGAGCAGAGTAAGCTTGCTTTAGTCGGCTTGAATTCTTCGTCACAGCAGCGAGCGGTTGTGCTGCGAGCTTGTGGTATTGCGGAAAACAGTGGAAGACGACACAGTCGCGGCCGTAGTTGTTCGTGGACACGAACGCAGAGTAGTACCTGTTGGATCTGATTCTCAAGATCGGCTGACACGTTTTGTACGTCGCAACGCACGCAGTACGAGGAACAACGCATGCAGCACGAGAAACAACGCGCGCTGAAAGCGCGCTCGGGTGCGCCGAAGCATCCCCGGCTCCTCAACATGACGTCACGCTGGCCGACATGGACGAGGTTTCCCTCTCCGCTGTTCCCCTCTCCTGCGCTTGCGCGGGGCGCGGGAAATTTGAACATCGCGTTTTTAATTGGTGATTGCGCCATTGTTTTAGCCAAAATCGAAAAAATAATTTCACAGACGTGATCAGCAATGACACTACTTCAAAACCCTAGAAGGTGAGCTGATTCGAAAACCGCCTCAGTATCCCTTTAACCAATTCGGCTAACTGGTTAATTAACTAAACTCATTCACACTTGGAGCATCACTATACCATCCCTTTAATTGGTTGCATGGTTGCTAGCCAACGTACAATTGGCCCCATTTGAAATTAGCACACTTTGACGTCACGAACATTTCGACCAATTGAAAAGCGTGACATTCTGTCGACAACTCCTCCTTACAACGACGAGGTATTAAAGGCTTCCGCCTTAAAAAAGTTATCGAAATGCTCACCTGACTTGCTTACAAGCAAGACTAGAGTGCACCCTAGCCGAAGTCGGGCTTCCTGAAAATTGCCCTCCGGCATGTTGGTAAGCCTAGATGCTCCACACTGAAGCCTCAGTGAAGGCAGTTTGGATCTAGCCACTGCTTATCATAAAAGGTCCAACAGTGTTACCAATTACCGCCAACACACTAACTTCACAGTCACATGAATGTAGTTATGTGCAGTTATGTAGTTATGTGCAGTTATGTAGTTATGTGCACCAGCACTGCTTTGCACCAGCAGCCACAAGTCTCAAGCATGGTGGTGTCCGAGCTGTCAGCAAAACCATCGCAGGCACTGTGGAAAGTGCAAAATGACTGCAGCAGCTGTTTTGGTGAAACTAAACACAGTAGGCATAGTGTTTGGACGCGAGAAAAAAAAAAAGTGGTTGCTTACTTCCAAAACCTTTGTTTAAGTGGAACCTCACTCTAAAAGTTGTTCGTTGTGGGATGCAAAAACCGCACTGTGGTTTGCTGACAGCGAATTGGAGATATGTGTCCTGGGGTTGAACTGCACTTTCATCGTTTTCCTCACTCTGTTGATCCCTTTTGGTTTTGTGAATGACTGCTGCTTGTGCAAAACTGTTCGCCTGTAGCATTTTTGTATAAGATAAATGAAACAAAGGTGTCTGCCCCATCTCTCAGTAGTGGCTGGCTTTTGATGCAGGAGTCGAGGCTCTATGCCACCAAGTTCCTGAGGGTCCTGCTTCGCCTGGAGCTTCTGGACTTCAGGAAGTGGGTCGTGGAACTTCTTGTCACTCAGCTGTGTGACCCCAACCGTGCTGTGATGCTGACGGCCGCTTCCATCTTGGACGAAGCCTGCGATGTCAAGGTGTCCGTTTCTCTCCCTCCTTGCAAGTCATGCGTTTTCCTCATGCATCGCGTATGGAGCAGTGTTAATGGCTACTGCTGGCTCAACTGAGCTGTGCTTTTCAGTCTCCTTTTCTGCACATTGGAATGCATTGAGGAGAGCAGAAACTGGGGTAAAATATAACACACTTTTGAAAGAAAAATAACCTGAATTTAGAAACATGTACGAGTCATATTTTACCAAGATGTGCTCGTGTGATAAAATCGATAATGTTAGTTTTTCTGCAGGATACTGCTTCAGCTTGTTTCACACTATTTTTAATTGTCAAATCAAAATATTATGAATGTTAATTTCATCAGTGTTAGAATGCCTAGTTCTTTCCAAATGAGGCAAGATATTTTCCCTTCCACTATGATCTTGTGACATGCTTTTGGTCAGCTGTCAGCGTCTTTAACTCTTTCGCTACCGCGCCATAGGCCATCGATCGCGTATGATCGATTCAAATCGCCCGCACAAAAAAGCTCATTTTGGAGAGTCGTGTACGTGCTCCGCCATCTAGCTAGCGAGCTCAACAACTGCTCTTTCAATTGCAGCCTTCGTTTCTGTGTTTTGACATGAGGGGGCGCCGTGAAAAATAAAACTTTGAACGGCCGCAGCGGCGTCAGCCGGAGAAAATGGCGTCCGCGTCACCGCGCGCTCCTCGAAAACGAAAGCTGACACCGAGTACGTCGGCCGGTTTCGGTTTCGTTTTTTGCGACGAAAGCAGCTGTTATTAGTCGGGCAACAATGTACAAACGTTGGATTTCGGTTTCGACAGCGAGACTTCACCTCGGGAGCCTGGAACGCCAGCACGTACTTGCATGTAAGTTCTGTTTTCGTTCGCTGTGGATTTTCTGCGGTTCATACGGTTTGGAATTGATGAGAGTGGTTTATTTTTGTGCTTCAGGGTCTTGACAACGTATGGCGAAGGCAGTTTGCCAAATGCTCTAGGTCGCGTCGCGTTTTTCAACCAAGACGACAGCTAGGTGTCCATATCGGCACATCGCTGCGGAGCGGCGCTCGGAGATTAGCTCGACTTCTCGACTTTTTTTGATGCTCTTCACGGCGGAAATGATGAAGACCGTGTGCGGAAACACTAATAAGTATGCATGGATGAAGATTTTCAGCAAGTTCGGCGTGACGGCTCATGGGAAGACGTGAATCTGTTGGAGATGCTGATGTTCATTGGAATAATCATATACATTGGAATTGTTGACCTGCCGCGACTTTAATTCTACTGAAATACCAGAATAATCTATTCTGGCCCTCTGCCATCAAAAATCATTTCTCAAAATTGGTTTTTCGCTTTTTTTGTTTGTTTTTTTGCACATAACGGACCCGGATGATTCACTGGCGGCAGCATCTATTCGCAAGACTTGGAAAGTGTCCTGGCTTTCGAACCACATCGCTAAAACTTATTTCATTGATTCTGATGTTTTAGAGCTTGCCTAAAATGCCAAATTTTATCAGCTGGCTTTCAGGGAGCAGCTCATTCAAGAAATCTTTGGGTATGATGAGGGAAATGAAGTCCACGCCCCCAATCCTCCCATAAAATCCATTCAACACCAACCGAAAAAAAATTAAAAAAAGAAGAAACTGCAAGCTCGGCTATCAGAGAACAAGGGAGGAACAAAGATAAAACCTTATGTGAAGCACCTGTCAGTCTGCCTCTGCTTCACATCTTCACCCCTGATTGCTGTTCACAGTGGCACCACAGTCATGACCCCTGACTTGACAGGCCATGGAAAGTGCAGTAAATTTTCCTCATAGCTGAAACTGTGAATAATGACAGCTATAAACATGTGCAACAGTTTGTATATTCCAGTTTTCCTCTAATCAAGTTCTGGTTTAGTGCAGCCGGTAATTTTTGTTTTTGCTATATACTTATTTTGTGTTTTTAGCAAATTTCATAAATAAATGTTCATTTACTTTCGCACACACAACTCTTCTGTTTGTTTCATTCAGAAGTGTAACTAATAAGCTACAATTTCATGCATTGCAATATGTGCTGCGTGTATTAGTTCTTGTGAAAAAAAATTTTCTTTCCGTACACTTCAAATCGTCTATTTTTCTGCGGTAGCGAAAGAGTTAACCAGTAGCATAACTAGTAAATTGTGTAAATTGTGGAGTTGAGCATTTTGAATGAAGAGCAGGGCTATGAAGGGCGCAGTAGTGGAGGGGTTTGGAATACCGCATTAACGCGTGTAAGGGTTGCTTTTTTTTTTTTCCGGATTCGAGGGCCAATTTGCAGGGTGTGGCCCATACACACAATGCGCGAAAAAAAAAAAAAAAAAAACAAGTTTTGAGTAAAAAAATCAGGGAATGAGCAGCAATTATTCTACATTCACTCGTCATTCACGGAGTCTTCTTTCTTTGAGCTGGTGCTCTGTCCTGGTGCATGCTCATCCCACAGGAAGTCATGCAGCATGTCTACTGTCAATGCGTAGCCGTTTTTCCTCACTTCCATCACATAACAGAGCAGCTCTTCATCCAGTTTGGGAAACTTGCACGGCTTGCCGTGTAAAGCGCGCTTTTTGCGGCTTGTGTTCCTCAATGCATCCTTTTGGTTGCACCATCGTTGGACGCGCTTCTTGGCCACGTCAAATTTCCTGCCCGCTGCACGCTTGCCATGTTCGAGAGCTAACTCTCAGCTGTGTAGCTATCAAGGTGCTTGCCCATCATGCTAAAATTGCAATGCTCGGCGGCAGCACACGAAAGCCAAGCTACTACCGCTTCAGCTCTCTTGCCTTTGACAGCCACAAAATGCTGGAGCTGGTGATACGGATGCTTATATGGTTATTGGGAGCTCGTGACGGAGAAAGTAGTTGACGATGGTAATAACGCCTTGTGGCCTCGGGCGCCATCTGTGGGCGACACCTGGAAGCTCTTATGTGCGTGCGTGGCCCCCCGCGATCAAGCGCGTTGTTGCTTGCAGCCAGAGCCGATCACGGAGGCCATGGCGCGTGCATTTTGAAGTCTATTCCCGCGTGGGTCGTTGAATTTTTTGTGCGGCCCTTACACGGATCTTCCTTTTTTAACATTTCCTTCGGGAAAACAGGGTGTAACCTGTACACAAGTGCGGCCCTTATATGCGTTTATACGGTAATTTAGGCCACCTGGGTATCCTTAACCCTTTGAAGGTTTTTGCCGTATATGTACGGCGGCGGTTTTCCGTCCCGCAAGGTCTTTGCCGTACGGGTACGGTTTCGATCTTCCATTTGAAATTTTGCGCCAAAAGAACAATGCGTGCTCACTGGGGAGTGCTGCCACCTCTTAGGACTTACAAGAAGTGTTTGAATTTTGTGCTGCCTTCTTACGGAGATAAGCAGAACTTATGTCTAGCTTTAGCGCGGCGGCACAGACTGCGGCAACACCCCTTTTGTAGTTTTGGTTTCGGCGCGTGATCGCAACGGAGTCGCGCGAAATTTGAGTTTTCTTTTTGTCAGCACTATCTTGCAGGGGCTGCCGAAGTTGATTTCTATCTTTATTGGCGCTGCTCTTAGCTTGCTTATCACCGTTGCTCGCGAGGTATTCTCGCCCTCTGTGGCAACGCGCCTATGCGGTTTCGATTCCGCCGCGGGATCGCAACAGAGTCGCGCGAAACATGTTTTCTCTTTGTGGGCACTGTTTTTCAGAGGCGGCGAAAGTTGATTTCTATCTTTATTGGTGCTGCTCTTAGCTTGCTTATCACCGTTGCTATTCTATTCTATTGAACATTTTCCAGTTGTGAGTGATGCTGTCACCAAAGTACTGTTCCTAATTTTTTTTTACTATTTATTCTCGATTATATACATTTTGTAGATTCAAGATCCGCAATAAAGTAATTTGACCACCTGGGAAAGTTTTCTTCAAAATAATTCGACCCTCAAAGGGTTAAGGGGGGATGCGGCAAATAAAATGGCAGAATTGCCATTTTATTTGCCGCATCCCCCCTTAACCCTTTGACATAATTGTCAAACTTTTCGATTTGTCTGTTTATTATTATTATTATTTTTTTTTCAAAACCCTCGGGTCTTTATTGTCTTGTGACAAAAAATCTACCATAGAATCTTGATGATACAATGCCGGTTGCTTTTGTGATGACACGAGTTTGTAAAATGCCCTGGCTGGAGTGTGCATTGTGTGCAATGGGCATACATTCGAATGTTACGAGAAAACCCCTGCTTCATTGCGCCAGCCATTATCGCAACCTAGGGCATCAAATACTTGCTGCCCATAATCGCCAGCGCCAGGTGCCTGGTGTGTACCATGAGCAGTGAGTGGCGGTGCGTGGCTCATACATCGCCAATGAAGCAAGTCAGCGGTGGCTGTTAGTAAACCTCGAAAGCTGAAAACAGATCTGTGTAAATTCTGCGTACAAATTTTGTTCACTTTGGATGATATGAGCTTGAAATGTTACAAATATTTTTCATGACCCTGTCAGACTTGTATGGTCGAGATCTCACTCTAGTGAATATGCAGTACAGATTTAGAAAATGACATTTTTTTGTGTGTGCTCATCGAAAACTGCTGATGATCCCGGCACATCACAAATTCCGCAGATTTCTGTCGACAGAGCACCACCACCATAGCATCACCATAGAGGGGAGAGATCAAAAGATCAGGGCTTCTGTGACAATTTCACATTTCTCTGACCAAAAGCAGATGAAGTGATAATGAGGAATTAAACTGTAAGGTTAGTTTTCACAGCTCTCATTTCAATAGGCTGTCACTTATCCTTTTGGTATCTCGTAACAACTGACAGTAGAATGATTCTGTTTTTGTGCATGTGCCCTGAGATGTTGAGGAATGAGAGGACATAGTAGTAGCACTAAAAAAAAACGGACGACAGGGTAGAAGACGACACAGGCAGTAAAGAAGACAACACAGGCGCTAGCGTGAGAGAACATAGTAGTAGCGCTAAAAAACAGGGACGACAGGGTAAAAGAAGACAACACAGGCGCTAGTTTAGCGCCTGTGTTGTCTTCTTCTACCCTGTCGTCCCTGTTTTTTAGCGCTACTACTATAGTTTAGCACCTGTGTTGTCTTCTTCTACCCTGTCGTCCCTGTTTTTTAGCGCACTACTATGTCCTCTCAATCCAAACGCCAACTAGCCCAGCTTTCTGCCTTAAATGTTGAGGAGTGCAATTCATCTCTGATGTTTCTGTCTACACGAGCAGTAGTCCTTGAAAGTTATTTTTCTATGAAAGGTTTTCATGGTAATATGCACATTGTAATTCAGTTATTTCATAATGTTGGGCTTTAAAAAACGAAGAACTAGCAGGCACAGAAGACAAGCTGTGAGATAACAGCGGGGACAACGGCAATGCTAGTGAGGATGGGTAGTCCTGCCACTAATCGTTTTAGAATGTACCCACGAGCACGCATTCCTTTTAACGCAAGAGCATTAAGGAGCTCGTGAGGCCGGCATCACTTGTCACATTGCTCTTCGTGCTGGCCTTTAGCAGCTGCTCATGGCTGCTTCTTCAACATGTAGAACCTCCTCCCCACATGATAAGAGGCGGCGGCCCGAAAGCGCTATCGCATTCTACTCTTAACCCATTAACGCCGGATGTTGCATATATGATACAGAGTGCAAAAATATTAATAAATTTAATTTCTGCCCACATATCTGTTCTTGAACTGCTAGCATACTTCAAGTAGCGCTCTTCTCTAACATGCTTATCAATGCAAGGCCAAAGTATAGGCTGCCAGCGATGCAGAAGGCCCACGAAAAGATAAATTCATGCAAAAGCTAGCCCTAAAAAATAACAGCTTAGAATTTATGTGGTCTTAATGCTGCATTCACAGATGATAAAGCAGTTTTGAATTTTGCGCTTGAATTCCTGCATGCGCCTATGTGTTACCACATGCTTTTGTGGACGTTAGTCAAACCCACTTACAACAATGCCGGATATAAGAATATATCGGATATAACAGTGGTCAGTTGGGGCACTGTCAGCTTTACCTTGTGTTCTATGATAAAGTAAACCGCTTGTAGCAACGCTGTCATTGCACATTATTGGTTATAACAATGAAATCTTGTCATTGAGTGTCAACCATAAAAGAAACGAAAACACGGAATTGCTACAACCACACCCACAAAACCACGCTTACAGCACAAAAGTACGTGCATGTGGAGCCGACCGATTGACGGAGCCAGCGCAGCGAAAGCAAAAGAACCCGTGACCACGCACTTGGAAACACTGCCACCAGGTGCGCTAAGGGTGCTTGCTTGTCATGGCGACGCGGACAGGAGAAACGATGGATGCGTTTCCCCGTGCAAAAGGCCCATGCAATGAAGCAGAAAGCCCTTGTGGAGCAGTTCATTGTTAACGTCTCAAGTGTGCGCCACTCGCGGAAAGAAAACAGGCTAGCTTAGTTACATAGATAAGGACGAGGAGGAAAACTTACAGTAAGAGCTTCATTAGAATATGTGAATCTCAAAAACCCCCGTGTAGGCCATTACCTCTTTCGCTACCGCGGAAAAATGGACGATTTGGAGTGTACTGAAAGAAAAATTTGTTTCACAAGAACTAATACACGCAGCACATATTGCAATGCATGAAATTGTAGCTTATTAGTTACACTTCTGAATGAAACAAACAGAAGAGTTGTGTGTGCGAAAGTAAATTAACATTTATTTATGAAATTTGCTAAAAACACAAAAAAAAGTATATAGCAAAAACAAAAATTACCGGCTGCACTAAACCAGAACTTGATTAGTGGAAAACTGGAATATACGAACTGTTGCACATGTTTATAGCTGTCATTATTCACAGTTTCAGCTATGAGAAAAAATTACTGCACTTTCCATGGCCTGTCAAGTCAGGGGTCATGACTGTGGTGCCACTGTGAACAGCAATCAGGGGTGAAGGTGTGAAGCAGGGGTAGACTGACAGGTGCTTTACATAAGGTTCTATCTTTGTTCCTCCCTTGTTCTCTGATAGCCGAGCTTGCAGTTTCTTCTTTTTTTTCATTTTTTTCGGTTGGTGTTGAATGGATTCTATGGGAGGATTGGGGGCGTGGACTTCTTTTCCCTCATCATACCCGAAGATTTCTTGAATGAGCTGCTCCCTGAAAGCCAGCTGATAAAATTTGGCATTTTAGGCAAGCTGTAAAACATCAGGATTGATGAAATAAGTTTTAGCGATGTGGTTCTAAAGCCAGGACACTTTCCAAGTCTTGCCAATAGATGCTGCCGCCACTGAATCATCCGGGTCTGTTACGTACAAAAAAAACAAACAAAAAAGCGAAAAACCAATTTTGAGAAATTATTTTTTGAGTCAGAGGGCCAGAATAGATTATTTGGGTATTTCAGTAGAGATACAGTCGTGGCAGGTCAACAATTCTAATGTATATGATGATTCCAATGAACATCAGCATCTCCAACAGATTCACATCTTCCCGTGAGCCGTCACGCCGAACTTGCTGAAAATCTTCATCCACGCATACTTATTAGTGTTTCCGCACACGGTCTTCATCATTTTCGCCGTGAAGAGCATAAAAAAAAAGTTGAGAAGTCGAGCGAACCTCCGAGCGCCGCTCCGCAGCGATGTGCCGATATGGACACCTAGCTGTCGTCTTGGTTGAAAAACGCGACGCGACCTTGAGCATTTGGCAAACTGCCTTCGCCATACGTTGTCAAGACCCTGAAGCACAAAAATAAACCACTCTCATCAATTACAAACCGTATGCACCGCAGAAAACACACAGCGAACGAAAACAGAACTTACATGCAAGTACGCGCTGACGTTCCAGGCTCCCGAGGCGAAGTCTCGCTGTCGAAACCGAAATTCGACGTTTGTATATTGTTGCCCGACTAATAACCGCTGCTTTCGTTGCAAAAAACGAAACCGAAACTGGCCGACGTGCTCGGCGTCAGCTTTCGCATTCGCGGAGCGCACGGCGACGCGGACGCCATTTTCTCCGGCTGAAGCTGCTGCGGCCGTTCAAAGTTTTATTTTTCACGGCGCTCCCCCATGTGAAAACACTGAAACCAAGGCTGCAATCGAAAGAGCAGTTGTTGAGCTCGCTATCTAGATGGCGGAGCACGTCCACGACTCTCCAAAATGAGCTTTTTTGCGCGGGCGATTTGAATCGATCATATACGAACGATGGCCTATGGCGCGGTAGCGAAAGAGTTAACGTGTGCTGATATCACACATCGGGCAGAGGACAGGGTTAATGGGAGAGGCAGTGGGCAGGCTGATGATGAGGATTAAATTGCACAGTGCCTGTGCCACATACCCTTTAGCACAACCCTCTCTTCTACCAGGAGAACATGGAAGCCCTGATTGCGCTGCGTCCCGCGCTGCTCTCCTTTGGGGACTGGGGCCTGCTCCTGCACGTGCGCTTCCTCTCCTTGCCCAGCGGCTTCAAGTACCTGCTGGAGGCCGAGCTGCTGGAGAGCCAGCTGCGCAAGTGGGACGAGGTTTGCTGCTTCCTCCTCTTCTTGAGTGCAGTAGAAAAGAAGACATGTCTGGTCGGCCTTGTGTGCTTGGCTCCGAAAATGCCTATGGTGCCCTGTGTGTGTGCTGGAAGTATCCGAAATAGTTGCTTCGAAATTATCCGGAGAAAAATCGCTGTTGACTTCAATTGCCTTCAAACCAGTGAACCACTATTCTCACAAGCCCAGTTGAAATGTGTCTACAGAGCAGTGGCAGAGTTCTGCTGTAACAGAAAACTGTGGTCGCACGTGCTATGGTAGTGCATTATTGTTCAGCTTTTCTAAGTTGGAGTCGTGCGCTGAGAATGATGAGAGCATTTTTACCACTGCCCAACTGTTGAATTAAGTAAAAAAAAAAATGTTTAAATTGTCAAACAACCCCTGAAAAACTGTCCAGAACTACCGTATTTACTCGCATAATGATCGCACTTTTTTTTTTTCAAAAAATGACGCAAATTTAGGGGTGTGATCATTACGCGGGGTAAATTTTTTATAAAAATTTTTGAGCACCAAACACACAAACAAGTTGAGGCAGACAACCCTTGTCGCACGGGCATGCTACCCACGGTTACGCCGCTAAATGTGGTTATCGCGAACCGAGCTTAGCAGTCTCGGCTTATGTCGTTAACCGAGAAGGTAGAGTGCAAAAAGCACATGAGCTGGCCCGCTTCAAGAACGTACTTTCTTCGCACTAAGTCACGTTCCAAGAACAACGCATCAAAATAGGCAGTGTGTATAGTGCCGCGCGACGGCACTTTTATGCAGCGTACGATCTCGTCCGATGGTGCAGCAACAGTGTACAACAGCAACATCCCGCGTCGTTCAAGCTATGCATTTTACCGCCATTACGCCAAACAATTTCCAGTCCCTGCCGTATCGTTGATGTGCTTACATGACACGTTTGCAGATTCGTCGGGCCTACCGCAACGGTGCCGCCCGCGAGTGCGGCGGACGGTGGCGCTCTGTACTCCTTA
Source organism: Amblyomma mixtum (assembly GCF_055824585.1). Classification (NCBI taxonomy): domain Eukaryota; kingdom Metazoa; phylum Arthropoda; class Arachnida; order Ixodida; family Ixodidae; genus Amblyomma; species Amblyomma mixtum. Next base: position 387,630 of record NC_143012.1, read on the forward strand.
GTCGTCGATAGGCCTAACTTGTTTCGCATCAAAGCCACAGTTGACGGCGCTTTTGAATTGACGAACGCTATAATTAATGTTCTACTTATGGCGCTGCCTTACTGACAACCTAATTGTTTCATATTAAAAGCAATATATACGATCAATTTCAGCAACGCCTTAGCAGTGGAGCTGACGTGCAAGCAGATCGGCATGAACTGGTGGGCGAGTTGGTCTGACATATCTAGTGAAGCAGCGCTACGGCACAGGGCCAAAGGGGAGAAAGGGACGAACACAGCGCTGAACTGACAACAAATGTTTATTCCGGATGCTAACAGCATATATATACTCTTTTGCACCTTAGAAAAAACAAAGAAACGGAGAGCACTGTTTCTTTGTTTTTTCTAAGGTGCAAAAGAGTATATATATGCTGTTAGCATCCGGAATAAACATTTGTTGTCAGTTCAGCGCTGTGTTCGTCCCTTTCTCCCCTTTGGCCCTGTGCCGTAGCGCTGCTTCACTAGATAAGCAGATCGGGTCAGTCGCTCTGCACCAGCGGCAGCTGCTACACGGCTACGAACTTAAAGCTAGCTTGTATCACAGTTATTACTCCTACCAGCAACTCGGTACAGGCAGCGATCCTCAAGGAGGATTCATTTTTTACATTCCCATATCCCAGGGCTTATTATTTAAGAGAACAAAAAAGTTTAGGCGGATCACCGCGTCACTTCGTTCATTGCACCGCAACCCAGGACGGTGGAGAGCATTGTGACAACGGCGAACCGTGGTTCGAGATAACCGCAGTTAAGTTTCGTATCCGCGATTAAGCGTAACCGCATTTAGACTGGCCGCGTAACAGCAGGTCAACCAACAGGCGGCTGCCGCTGCAATGCTGACAGAGCAAGATGATCACCTGCATGTTCTATCTATCAGACTGATGGCAAGTACGATCATCGTCGGCTAGTCTCGACATCATCGACAAATTGCAGCAGCAAGTTTGGGGTACAATCATTACGCGGGGAATAAAAAAAATTGAATTTTGCCAACAAAATTCGGGGGCGCGATTATTACGCGAGTGCGATCATTATGCGAGTAAATACGGTACTTGCATCATGGTAAGTTTATTTGGTGAAAGATTAGGCAATGGATGCCTGATTTTGAGATGAGAAAAATGACTTTATTTCAAGTTTCTGTCAGTGCTTTATTAAAGCGTGCATGCTGTTGCTGACTGCTTCACCTCACAAACAGCGAGTGGCATGTGACAAGTGCGCAATTTCATTTCGGCACACTGGAAGAACAGACCCACATGGACGAAAGTACAAGAAATAGTCCCGAGGAAGGGAGGGGAGAGGGAAAGAAAATCACCAGTGAAGTGCCAATCAGTGTCTGAAACTATGCTTGGCTTGGCACGAAGCTCAGAAAAGTGAAACTGCAGCTAAGCTGACTGCTCCCCGATTCGTGGCCTTGTCACGCCTGCCTTGACACGCATGTCGGAGATGCAGGAACAAGTCTGCAGCACGGAATTCAGGTTTTGAGTAGTGTATGATCTCTTGCCTTGCCAGTCATACCTAAACACAGCCTCCCTTTGGGAGCACATTCAGGTTAACTGGTGCAAAATCTGCAACGCTGGGACCAAGCCAACAGTTTGAATTGTCTGGATTTCCTAGTTAACGGGCTTTTACTGTGCCTGTCTCTGTACCTGCTTCTCCACTGTTAGCACTGTGTGAACTATGTGCAGGTGGATAATCTTCGTTACGTGAAGATTGTTGAGGATGCCATCAGCCAAGCTGTCACATGGCATCAGCGAGGTGAAGACGGAACTTACGGGAGGCGGAGCAGCAATACAAGGTGCGGGTCCGAAACTTTACATCAGAAAAATATGAGTACGTTGCTGACTTTTAGTTCATTTCACAGCCACGGCTCGGAGAAAAAGACACCAGACGTTTTCACAAAGTAAATTTGGTGTAAACGTCTCACTTTGTGCCGAATCTAATTTGCTTTTGTTCTCATCTAAAATTTATACAGGTAACCCGGATGATATGAACCTCTTTGTTATGAATTCATGGTTTTTACGGAATTTTTCAATCCCAAAATGCCATCCCCTTTGAAGCCCTTGTATTGGTAACCTTCCTGTAATGTAAGTGTTGCGGTGGTTGACCTTGATGTAACGAATTTTCATGATGAACTCAGGATGCTAATCATTGAGCTGTATCTTTTGGTGTTTTATTCAAAATTATGCCAAACAATGTGCAAATTTAGTACTAGATACTGTTTAAATAAATTTTATAGATAGTAAATAATGCAAACGGCTTCGAGAAGGACGCTTGTGATCACAGCAAACGAGTGCTGTAGTGGTGGTTAGCGTTTGCAGCTTTCATTTCTGTAGTGTGACACTAGGTGGCAGTACTATGCCAATTAACGTTTTGTGTGCTTCTATGCCTGCATGTGAGTGCATGTGTTTTGATTTCTCCAGTTTATTAATTTTATAGCTGCCTCAGCAATGTTTTAAATAGTTATTTGCTTCAACGCACTTTAAAACAACATTCACGACAGTCATGGCCACGACATGATAATCAGCTCACTTACATCTTGGCAGAATGAAGAAAATAAAGTGCCGTGACATTACTTTTTGGAATGCAGTCTGTTATATTTTCATCATCTATTATTAGATGACACAAAGTGGAGGCTAGTGAATGACTTGTCGCTAGAGGTGGGCAAATATTCGAAATTTCGGCTACAAATTGAACATGTTTGATATTCGGTTCATACAGTAAAACCTACTTTATACATTTCCGATTCATACTATGTTCTTTGTTCATACACTCAAAATCGCGGACATTGAAAATATTCCAGAGAATTACTCTATATTTCTCCCATTTAGTACATTCCTGGTTAACACAATTTCTTGGATATTATGTTTAATATTTCGGCAAGTTGTTGTCATATAGTGCGTGCATTGACCAACTGCCCATATGCAGCCGTACAAATGGGCCATACATGAGGACACATGACATGAAGAGCTGAAATGAAATTGCAGTCACCTGCCGTGGTGGCTTCCCTGCAATGCCTAGATGCAATGAGGCGAAGCATTCAAAAAAAAAAAAAGACGAAAATACAAACGGCACACTAACGTTCGAGAGAGCCGTTGTTGCGTAGACGTTACATGAAGAGGAGAAACGCCTAGGTTTCTTCGCGCTGCATAAGGGCAAGGGAGCGAAGCATCCGTCAACTACAGCGATGTGCTTATGTATGAGCGGGCCCAGCATAAAAGCTGAACTGCTGTGACAGTCAGCTGCCGCAGTGGCTTCACCGCAGCACTTAGGTATGAAGGGGCGAAGCAATTGTAATTGACGAGGAAGAGATTTTGGTTACTTTTGCCATTGCTGTCGATGGACAAAATGCGTTGCGAAGTTCCTTCCGCACTAGAAAAGGATCTGTTCAGATCTTGTGGCAAGTAATCTAAATTTTTATGAGGTGAAATCGTCAGTAAATATCTGTGTACCTCATTTAGCGGTTACATTTTTCAAAATTAGGCAGTTTGGATTATATGTTATTCCAGGTAATACGATTTTTGCAATTTGTTAAAAACATGTTAATGAGGTCTTATTCGAAAGTTAATATTTTAGAATTTCTTAATATTCGAATATTTTCAGATATTCACAGCGACTGTATACCAGTCCGGTTTTCATAAATTCAACCATATCAATACCACAATATTTGGGTAATTTATCTGCTGATTGACTTAAAGTGCCAGGAAAACAATGTAGATTCGTCCTCTTTGCTTTCTTTTGCGGCGTTTATTCCGTGGGCCGATTGCATTTGGAAGCTTTTGGAAGCTTTTGGAAGCTACTAAGCTTGACCTCATACGAACCTGCACAAGTGGGCTGTATCACATATGACACCTGATGTGTACAAGATGGCTGACCACTGCTTCTAGCAATCTTAATGAGAAAGTGTGTTGTTTTCTTCTTTGATCCTTTCATAATGTGTTACATACTTAACGCCCACAACCATGGCATTCGTTCTGATACCTTCATGACTCTCCTAGGTCGAGCTTCGCCATCATGTTTTGGTGAGCTATGATATGCGGGAAAGCCCACTTACGAAATTTCATATGAGGCTCCCAAAGGGTTTAGTCGAGGTGTCGCAGCAGAGCAAGCGATCGTGTAAAAATCTTGCCTATTGCATGGTGCATTGTGACCTGCGCACCTCTTAAGTGTGCTTAACAGCAGGTGTGGTGACGACATGAAGGCCCCTGTCATTAGGCCAAAAAAATTGGTGGGGTTTATAAACCGAGAACACGTGCGAAAGCAGGTGTTCATTCTTCAACTGGAGGGTGCAATTAAACTCCACCTTAAGAAGATGCAGTACGAGCAGAGGGTGAATGCACATGTATGCAGAATTTTTCATTCATAGATGGCGCTGAGTCCTCATACCCCTACCAGTGCAGTGACGCTGCGGTTAAGAGATGTTCCACTGCACTGGCAGGTGGCTGTTTCCATCCCAGCCACCTGTAGGCTTTGTGTGACCCATGTTGTTCACCCAAGTAACTTGGGTAAGCTCAGGTAACTTGGTTTGCTAGGCGCGGCGCCATCTGTTGGAGCGCAGCTGAAGTGGTTGCTAGGCAACGGCGACTCAAGGTCGTTTAGTAGCCAGACCACCACGACCATACGCGACAAGCCGAACTGGGCACCAGTAGTGTCGCTTTCGCAACTAAATAGCCTGGCTCTGTAATTCTGATTTTCTGAGCTTCGCCGCTCTCTTGCAGCAGTGGGAGCTGTCGGCCCACGTATTCACCGGATGACGATCCCAGCTGCGCACCGTTTTCAGATCGCTGATCATTTCTTTTTCCTTTTAAAAGCAGCCTCACCGTTCTGGCGCCAATGTGCGATGGCCTCGCTTACATCTGCGTTTTTCTTTTAGCACACTGCCTCTGTGCGCTTGTCTCGGGTTTTTTGGTGTTTTTGCGATGGAGCCTCCTCGATCCCAGCCGCAGCAGTCAAATTGCTATGGAGGTGAAATTCTAGAGGCCCGTCTACTGTGCGATGTCAGTTCACGTTAAAGAACCCCAGGTGGTCAAAATTTCCGGAGCCCTTCACTACGTCGTCCCTCATAGCCTTAGTCACTTTGGGACGTTAAACTTCCATAAAGTAAATGTTTGGGGGGGGGGGGATACTTTTTCAATGCAGTTTTCTTCATACTCATATCCGATTGATATTCAAAAATGTCGACATTCACGCTTCTTTTTGTGCAGGCTGAGGGTGCAGGATGTGTTTGCCCCAGTGCACCTGTACGGGCAGCTGGTCCAGCACAAGGAAGGCCTGGACTATCTACAGAAGCACGGCTGCCTTGAGCGTCACTGGGAAACCATCCTGACCGGGGACATGTCGACGGAGGAGTCACTGTTGCGTCTCAAGGCTTCTTTGTGGACAGTGGTGAGCATCCCAGGTGGATTAGAAGTCTGGTTTGGGCAGGTGAGGGTTTTGAAACTAACTTTCGTATTTATGGCTAGAACCTGATCTGGCATGCACAATGGTGCCCTGCCTTCCTGCACTGGCAAGAAAGTTTCCCCTCAAGAAAGTGCACTCCGGCAAGACGCTTCCTCACAGTTTTGCACAAAGCTGCATGGAAGTCATCTTGTGGGGGTGGGCTTTTTTTGTGCAGAAACATTTTATTTTTTTTTCTTTCCTTGACAGTGCCGCACGGACGCCCCTTGAGGGCTGTTGTGTGGGTCGCCATGGTTCTTGGCCACTGCAGAACATGGTCTTAACCTTTTATAAGGACCAAGCTGTGTGCATGGTTCACATGCATGATAAATGGTAAAATGGCACTTAGAATGACTGCAGGAATTGAATGGCATCTCTTTCCAACTGCTGGTTTTGTAGAAAAAAAAAGGGGGTGCGCAGTTGTACCAATGACTTTGTAAGAAGACCCCAGATTGGTATGTATCCTTTCCTCAGTCTTTTGGACATGTTAGGCAACTTGCATTAGAATTCAGAATTGCTTCAAGAAGTATTACGAGACAGTTGACAATTGACTGAGTTGAAAGCTGAACATTTTTTTTTCCCCACCAAGGTGGGTCTTGTCTAACTACACCCGTGCTTGAAAAACACACAGAACACCAGGGAGGCTGATTAGCAAGATGCACTGAACGGTTTGTTTGATTGTTCGGTGGTGTCACATATGCAAAATATGGTGCGTAGGTGCATCCTTTCCCGTTTGCTGGCACTTGAAGCAGGCAGGACACAAGTGTCTCACTGCTGCATGGGAAACCAACCAAATGGTCTGACATTGTTCGTCTTAGCGCAGGTCAGCCGAACAAAACTCTACTGTACGGCAGTGCCCGAGGACAGAGTTTTACGTCAGTTCTGTTTCCGTGGTTATATCTTGTTCTCACAAGAATTTATGAAAGGAAAGCCTTGTGATGCTGCCACCTGCAGCAGCAAGGATGGTTCCTTGTATAAATGTGCCTACCTCATGCTCCAGGGCCATGTTGGGACATCCCCAGAAGGCTTCTCGCTTGTGGCAGACGCCGACGTGCTTCAAGCCATTGTCAGGATGGCCCAGGAGTCTCCGATATATTCTCTCCGAGGGTGAGGATAGGAAACAGTCCGGCTTACTTTCTTTTAGCAGTCTTTATTGTCATCTTTGTGCCATTTGGTTTACTTTCTTGTTTCTGCCTTGCTCATGCAGAATGGATTGGTTTTTTTGGAGCTTTGTATACCTTGCATCATCTGCTAGATGATGGTTATTGCAAAAAACTCTCCTCCCTCTACATGATGCTTTATCATGGGTGCTTTAGGTTCGTGAGCATGGCAGCAACTGAGTGGGATGAGTGAGTGAGCAGTTTTTGACGTTGCAACGGGAAACTGAAGCATTCTTTTGCTGTGTATTATCCAGGATGTACTGCTTGTATTACTGTATAAACGCATGTAAGGGCCGCACTTTTTTTTCCTGATTCGAGGGCCAATTTTCGGGGTGCGGCCCATACACGCGATGTGCGGAAAATTTTTTGTTTTTTTTTTTAAGTAAATAAACAGCAATCAGGGAACGAGCGGCATTTATTCTGCGTTCAATAGTCACTCGCGGAGTATTTCGGCTCTGAGCTGGTGCTGTGCTCTGGTGCACACTCATCCCAAAAGAAGCCGCGCAGCATGTCCGCTGTCAACACGTAGCCGTTCCGCACTTCCATCACATAGAGGAGCACCTCTTCTTCCAGTGCGGGAAACTTGCATGGCTTGCCTCGGAAAGCGCCCTTTTTGCAGCTTGTGTTGCTCTTTTGGTTGCACCATCATCGGACGCACGCCTCGGCCACGTCGAATTTCTTGCCTGCTGTACGCTTGCCGTGTTCTAGAGCTAACTCCCAGCCGTGTAGCTATTAAGGTGCTTGCCCATCGTGCTAAAACTGCAATGCTCGGCGACAGCACACGAAAGCCACAACCACCACGACTACGGCGAGCACGCTAACATGCCACAAAAACAACAGAAGGCTGGAGCTGGCGATACTGATGCTGATGTGGACGGCGGGAGATCGGAGAAAAAAGTTGAAGATGATGATGATGTCTGCGACCTCGGGCGCCATCCATGGATGGCTTTTTGAAGCTCCTGTGCACGTGCGTGGCCTCTGTGACCAAGCGCACTGCTGCTCGCAGCCAGAGCTGACCGTGGAGGCCACGGTGTGTGCATTTAGAAGGCTATTCCCACCTGGGTCGTGGAAAGTTTGAGTGCGGCCCTTACATGGATTTATTTTTTTTAAATATTTCGTTCAGGAAAACGGGGTGCGGCCCATACACGAGTGTAGCCCTTACATGCGTTTATACAGTATTGCTGTTTGTCCTTTAAGCATGGCAAATTAAAGTTGGCTTGTATTGATAGATTACTGCTTTCTAATGAGAGAGGGGCCACTTTTGCTGAAAGTGAAGTCTTTGTGCACTAGAAAAGGCAAGAAAAAAAAAACAGTTATTGTCACCACGGACTGTCTTTGCTAGCAAACTGCGATAACATCAAAACTAGGGTTGTGGAAATAATTTTCGGATACGAATCAAATACCAATAAGAAGAAAAAATGGCTTCAAATATCGTATCGAATAAGCCTTCACTGTAAATAATAAAAAAAAATTGAAAAAGTTGGTGCAATGTTGCGCTCCTGCCGTTACATGCCCTTAATAGATGTACAGGTTACAACGAACCATGCAATAAGTGGGATTTTACTGCATATCCCATTGTGACAACTCTACTCGCCTCTTCGGAATTTTGCAGGCAGGCTTTCCTGCATATTGTCGCTGACCAAAATGTGGGGGCGGAGCTCACACTACAAGAGTTGTGACAGCAACAGACAGATGTCACGGGTACAGGCATAACATATTATAGAAGGTTGAACAAACCAACCTAATCGAAGTGGGTGGTCATCAATTGTCACATGTGGGAAAGCTCACTTGTGAAATTTCTTATGAGGTCCAAGTCTTGCTACTTCCGAATGAGATCAGTGCACACAATATACGATGGAGAAGAAAGTGAGGAGGATGACTCTATACTGTATTCCTGGCACTTTAAACTTGGTCTTCGGATAACTTACCCAGGTATTGTAGGAAAGTCTGCACGGTACTACCCTTGGCGAATATTGAAAAATTGTTGTATAATTTCTGAATCGATTATGAACTGAATATTAAAGATATTCGCATTCGAAATTTAGAATATTTGCACACGCCTAGTCAAAACAGTTTTTTCTTTTGTATAGCACCACTCGCTTCCAGACGATGATCACGGCATCCACGAGTTTGAATTGGGTGTCAGGGAAAACAGCTGTCCTGTTTTTAAATTCTATTTTCTCTGCAATAAGTGTGTCATTTTATCGCCGAAGAAGCATAACATGGCCAGAATGAGCCGACAGAGTTTGCCTCCTCCTTCCAGTGTGTGCTTCTATGTGCTCTGCCTGCTGGCCACCACTTGGGACTCAGTTGACCACCTGAGTGCTCTCGGCTGGGACTGCGTTCAGCACAAGCGCAACGAGGTCTGGCCGGTGGCACTGGATGCCCTCCAGGCTGTGCAGACATCACCGGCACCCCTGCGGGCACACACGTGGTCCATCAGCAGCGCAGGCAGCCAGCAGAGCGAGATGCTCACCGCCAGTGCACTTCACCGCCGTTTCTACGGTTCAGCTGCGTCGTCCCTGAGTTGTGTCGATGCTGGCGAGACGCCCCTCAGGAGGACACTGAATTTCGTCTCGGAGCAGGTGAAGTCGCAGGCAGAGAACAGCAGCATGCGCCACTCACAGACATTGCCACGGAATGTGACGCTGTCGCCACGGCACGACGCACTGGTCACTTCATCTCGGAGGCCCCGGTCATCGTCGGACTGCAGGCCGGGCGACACTAGGCACGATGCAGAGGTGGAAGCGCCGCAACCATACCAGACACCGCAGGTGCTTCAGCTTTTCTACACAGTTGCCGATTTTGTCAGGTGCAGCCCCACGTGTGCGCACATTCGAACTTGTTGCAGTTAAACCTGGATGTAATGACAGTGACAAAAGTCTGGAATTTTTATGTTACATCCAGGTTTTCGCGAGAAGACTGGAAAGGAAAATGCAGAACAGAAACCAAAATAAGAAATAAAAGTAGATGAAATCACCTTGAAAATGATTACAGAAAACTCTGTTGCTCAAAGTCATAGATGCAGAGACATGTTTCGCGCTCAGTGCGACTGTGAGAGCAGCTGCCACCGCTTCTGCTGTGGCTCGCTCAATGTCACTGTGAGTGGGGTGGTGAGAGTGGGGGAGCATCGCGGCCAAGGTTGAGAAGAGCATGCCACCTGCTTGCAGAGGCACCTGCCCTCTCTCCCTCTCTCGGTCGGCTTGCTTCTGTCACCTAGGGAAACATTGCGCCGCTGGTGCTCTCTCCACTGTTCCCGCTCCCCACACACAAAAGCTAACACCGCCTGAATTGTGTGAGCAACCTCACGGCGGCGACAGGTGCGCACTGCTTGTTCCATGTTTTTTTGCTGGGTCCCATTATTGTTCGCTGCTTTTGAGCATGAACTGTTGCAGTGCCACGGGGTATGAGATTCCAAAAGCGAAGGTAACGGAGAAGCACTGACGGTGCTGGAGCGCCGTCTCACACGGAACGGAGCACAATGTATTAATTGTGTCAACTGCAGACGATCATTAGAATTGTAGATGCTCCTCTCATGTCAGTTTGTGCTTTATTGTCATGAAACTTTTTCGCAACAAACGATTGTTGCGAGGAGGCCAGGTAAAAAGCTGTAAAAACAGCTTGAGGAGTCCTGACATCCTTGCACACAGAGCAGCACAACAGCTTGTGATGAAGGTGGTGGTACCATATCAACACATATGTAGGCTAAGCTACATCATGTCAGAGAGCGAACAAAGTGAAAAACAAAGGAAGTGCGAAAAAGAAAACAAAGCACTTTATCAAAACAATATGGCATGCTATTCCTGTGATGAGATTGTGGGTATGTCATTGTTTGTCTCCATAAAGATGTGATTTAAAATTGTTGGTAGTGAATATCTTAACAACCATCTTCTGTAGTTTGTTCAGCATTTGGTGATGTCCAGGGTTCCAAGTAACGTAGTTGTAAATGGTGGAATTCTTCCACAATCCTGCTAGGTGAGTTAAGACACCATTACATATAATTGATTCTAGTTTGTATAGGGAACATAGTTTGTAAATGTGCAGTGAAGTAACAGGAACGATGTGCTTTTTAATGCAGTATAGGAACGGTATGGAACTTTACAGGCCAGGCACAAGACTCGGTTCTGCAGTACTGGAAGCTTGGTAATGTTTGCTGCTGCTAGAAATGCATAGTTTAATGGAGAAAAAAATGCAGGTAAACCTGGATGTAATGAACCTCTATGTAGCGAATTCCTCAACATTACGAAGTTTCTCAATTCCCCAACACAGCCCCCATTGAGGGTCGTGTATTTGAGACCTCCATGTAACGAAAGGGTTGTGGTGGTTGACCTTGTTATAACTAACTGGCTGCGCCAACTGTCTGTTAGCTAGTTCAGGAGCACAGACCTTTGGGCTAGTTGGTTCATAGCAGACACGTACAAGCGCTAAAAAACACGGACAGAGAAGAGACTTGGAGAACACGAGCGCTTACTTTCAACTGAAGGTTTACTGATACACAAGCACAATTTTATACACCTTGCTGCATGACGTCAAACTGATAGCCCTGCCGACATCACGTGGCTGCTCCCCAAAAAAAATTTCCTAAACATTATTTCCTAAAAAGGAAATAATGTTTTTGGGAGCAGCCACGTGATGTCGGCAGGGCTATCAGTTTGACGTCATGCAGCAAGGTGTATAAAATTGTGCTTGTGTATCAATAAACCTTCAGTTGAAAGTAAGCGCTCGTGTTGTCCAAGTCCCTTCTCTGTCCGTGTTTTTTAGCGCTTGTACGTGTCTGTTAGCTAGTGTTTGCTGAGTTATTCAAATCTAACAGAACCACGCGAAAGTTTTGTAACTATGAAGCATGAACTGACATGAGAGGAACGCTGACCGCAACGAGTGATCGCAGTTGACGCAATCCGCCATGCTCCAGCACCGTTGGCGCATCTTCACCGCTTTCTCTTTTGGGACGTCGTACCATGTGGCACTAAAACAGTTCATTTTCACAAGCAGCACAAAATAATAGAGCATAACAAAAAAAAAAACAAACTACATGAGCAGTGTGCGGCTATCGCCGCCGCGCAGTTGCTTGCGTGATTCCGGCACCGGTAGCTCTCGCGCTTGGAGACTGGGGACAGCAGAGAGTGCCAGCGGCGCAAGGTGAGGGCCCGTTTCCTAGGGCAACAGTGAGGGAAATACAAAGAGAGGGAACATGCAGGCAGAAGCAGATGCCTCCATGGTCGGTCTGTGGCAGTGGCGTGGCTGCACACATTCTCTTCTAGCTTGGCCACAGTGGCTCTGCCACATCTCCCCCTCACTCGTAGTAGCGTTGCGCAAGCCACAGTGCAGGTGGCGGCGACTGCTTCTACAGTCATGCAATCACGAAATGTTTCTCCGCATTTTGACTTCGAGTAAGACTGTTTTCCATAAATATCCATAAATATCTTCCATAAATATCTTCGAGGTTATTTCACCTACACTTATTTCTTATTTCGGTTTCCATCCTGCAGTGTCCTTTCGACTCTGCTTGGGAAAACTGCTTGTAACGAAAACCTGGATGCAACGGAAAATCTGGGACTTTTTTCAATTTCGCTAACCAGGCTTAACTGTAGCGAATGATATAAAAGTAAATTAACTGAGGTGGGGAGGTGGGGGTGGAGCGGCAGGTTGGGAGAGCTAACTCGCAGCCGTGTAGCTATTAAAGGTGCACTGAAGAGGAATCTCAACTCGTCTTTTTGCCGCGGGAACTCGATCTACACGTTCTGAGCATTCTTAGAAACTTCGATTTACTGCTCTGTGTGGCCGATTTCCCTAATCAAATCGAATTAACGCCCGGCTCCCGCCTTTTTTTTTTTAATTCTGCCTCATGCGGTGGGCGGAGTCGACCAACGCGGGGAGTGACTTTCACCCAGTCCCATGGCGGCTTGCCGCTCTGCCATCGGCGGAGTAATACGTAGTAGTCCGTAGAAGCAAATAGTCCGCGCGTATTTTTATTTCTGCGGGCTTATTTTGCGGTTATATTATCTGCAAATGAAACTATTTATTCACGGAAACCTAAAAAACAAAATGAAGCGAAAGCAAAGCCTCTACGGAGCTGGCTGAAAGGCACTCCCCGCGTTGGTCGACTCCGCCCACCGTACGAGGCAGAATTAAAAAAAAAGGCGGGAGCCGGGCGTTAATTCGATTTAATTAGGTAAATTGGCCACACAGGGCAATAAGTCGCAGTTTCTGAGAATGCTAGGAACGTGTAGATCGAGTTCCCGCGGCAAAAAGACGAGTTCAGATTCCTCTTCAGTGCACCTTTAAGGTGCATGCCCATCATGCTAAAGCTACAACGCTTGGCAGCAGCACGTAAAAGCCATAACTACGGTGAACATGTGAACACGCCACAAAAGCAGCAAAAGGCTGGAAAAAGTTGACGATGATGATGATGACCGCAACCTCTGGCGCCATCCATGGACGGCACTTGGAAGCTCCTGTGCGCATGCGTGGCCTCCGCGATCAGCGCGCCGCTTGCTCGCAGCCGGAGCTGATCGCGGAGGCCACGGCGCGTGCATTTAGAAGTCTATTTCCCACCTGGCTCATAGAAAGTTCGAGTGCAGCCCTTACACGGATATTTTTTATTAAACATTTCCTTCGGGAAAATGGAGTGCGGCCCTTGTATGCGTTTGTACGGTAGTTTGAGCCCATGTATTTATTTTCTGCAGTACGTTATTGGCTTGATTAGCTAAATCCTCATATGGGGTGTTTGAAAAAAATAAACTAGTGTCATCTGCGTAATTATGTAATGGGCAGTTTCATCTCATTTATATGGAGTATAAATAGAAATAGACTTAAAATGCTGCCTTCCAGGACACCTGTTTTTACTGGCTTTTCTGTAGAATTTTGTCCTCCAGTCACTACAAAACTGAGATCGATGTTGCAATAGGATGCGATTAATTTCTGTGCTGTCCCCCTAATGTTGTATTATACCCCTGCCACACGGCAAATTTAATGTCATTCTCATCGAATGACATTTGTTTGACTTAATGTCATTTTTTCTGCGCGCTGCTGCATGGCAAAAACTAATGTCATTTGCAAATGATGGTGATTGCGATGGAAAGAGAGTACAACATACAAAAATTTCTATGTATGCTTCAATACGTTGCCAAAAGTATTGAAAAGTATTGAAAGTTTGCTAATGGATACCGATTTGAAAATACTAATCCTCATTTCAATAACGTGTTGATCACTGCTATCTACCACGAGTCTAAGCCAAGCCAAAGTTCAGGCAGCGGTGGCAGGCAAATAAATGGAGGACGTCATTTTGTGAAATGCTCTCTATGGTGAAATTAGACAGTATTAGTTGTGCGTCTGCAAAAGCTTTGCGCATGCTACGGGCGCACCTTGCGCGCACTGCCGCCCGTCCTCACAACAGTTTTAGTTGGGAGCACGGTGGTTGGGAGTAGCGTGCGAGAAGCGTAACATACTGTGGCGCCATCTAGATGACAGCAAGTCAAAGCTCCTGAACTGTGTGCCGAAGAAACGTTTCTCTCCTTTTTAACGGCAGTAATGAACACATTTGAAGGCTTTGTTTTTTTTTTTACATCTAAAACAATTGGATGAAATGAAAATGTTGTTTCTAGTGCAAAGCTGGAGAAATACTTCGCCCGGAGTCGTTGCTATGACAACAGTGTACGCCGTACATAGTTAAGCCTAGCATCACGAAATTCTTAAATTTACCTCAAAAACGATTAATATTTCACACCTGTATTGTTACAGAGTGATGAGAATGCACAAAATAAAAGCGAATACAACCGTTTAGAGCAAGCTATCGCGTCAAAAAATGCAGCGGCGACGCAGTATTCTGTCCGAAGCGGGCGGGCTGGGCGTCGCCATGTTGTGAATGTTAACCACGCAAGCCACGCAAGGCTGGTAGCGAGAGTGAGTTTTATTTTTTTTCCAATTCTGTTTGGCATTTTTATATACATAAACGAACGACCGCACAATAATACGAATGCAGAAATATTACAATGCTTGTGACGCTTTTGAAATCGTGTTTTTCGGCGTATATTCTCACCAAGTCTCTGGTGTCGAGATAACACATTAGCTTGGAGATCGCTGGCTAATGAGTTCTGTAAACTCATTCAATACCTAATGTCGTTTTCATCGAATGACATTATATTTTCTCGTGTGGCAGCAAAATGTCATTTTGAGCGAACGTCATTCGATGGGAATGACATTAAATTTGCCGTGTGGCAGGAGTATTAATCAAGCTTTTTAATGAGAATCTTGTGGTTAATAAGTTTAGAGGCTTTTGAGAAGTCCGAAAAAGTCCGAGCACAATGTTTTTTCGTTCAAAATTCTTCATAATCAATCCTTTTTGAGCTAAGAGTACCAGCTTTGTCAACCTGTTCTTGTGAAAGCCATATTGGACTGGACACCTCATGGTTATGATGGCCAGTAAATGAGGACAGGCATGTTAGAACTATTTTCTTCTGGCCTTTTGAACGAACGGGTAGAATTGATTACGACGATAATTTGACATATTATTTCTATCGCCTTTCTTGAATATGACTGTCACCTTTGCCATCTACATACTACATTGGAAAATTCCAGTTCACAAAGATAGATTGAAAATATGTGTGAGGCAAGGTGCTATTACAGTAATTAGTATTATACAGGTTTTACCTGAATGTCTCCAGCATCGGATGCTTTGCTTTTATTATTCATCAAAAACGTTGCAGTGACTTCACTTTCAGACACTGACTCTAAAAATATTGTTTTCGCATTTCGGGCATTCATAAAAGTTAAATCAAGAGTGTTGTTTGTAACATGACCGAGTGATAGGAAAAACTGCTGAAGGCAATAGCTAGTTCAACATCTTGTAAATCTGCTGCATCTTGCAGAGTTTTAGGTACTGTTTCTGACTGAGTTCCAATTACAGTGTGGATTGTCTTCCAATAGAAGGCTAAAGAAGAGAATATCGACACTCGAAAAACAGATAGAAGACTACACAAACGAGCTTCAGCGTCAACACTGGGGACAAATTTGCGATGAAATGATTGGAAAGCTAGGGTGCAAGAACACGTGGCACCTTCTTCGCCACTTACTAGACCCAGGACAAACAAAGTCGGCGGCACAAGGGCAGCTTAAACGATTGATTCACAAATACCAGGGAACAGCCGCGGACCTAATAGAGGAACTGAAGAGCAGGTACCTTAACACAGACAAAGGGGGTTCATCTCCAGCTTACCAAGGAGCAGAGAACACACAGCTAGATGAGGACATCTCGATAGCAGAGGTATGGAGAGCAATGAGTCAACTAAGAACCACGTCGGCAGCGGGGGCAGATGGGGTAACCAACAAAATGCTAAGGAACCTAGATCTAGTCTCGGTCACGGCAGTCACAGATTACCTAAATGAGATATGGAAACGAGGTAGTCTACCTTCACAATGGAAACATGCCAAAGTAATCTTTATTCCAAAACCCGGGAAGAAACTTGAAGTGGGCAACCTCAGGCCGATATCGCTAACGTCCTGCCTGGGGAAGCTGATGGAACATTTCATATTAAACAGACTCCAGGAATACGCAGAGGAAAGGGAGGTATTTCCTGAAACGATGCTAGGCTTCAGGAGCAAGTTGTCCACGCAGGACGTCATGCTCCAGCTCAAAGCAGACATCATAGACCCACCCAACAAAGGGGGCGCCAAAACTATACTGGGCCTAGACCTACATAAAGCCTTCGATAACGTCAAACACGAGGTCATACTAACTAATCTGGCGGAGATTGCCCCTGGAAAGCGGACCTACGATTACGTAAGGGACTTTCTAACCGGCAGAACCGCAGAAATAAATCTAGGAGACATCCAGTCAGAAACTATTAAGCTGGGAGACAAGGGAACTCCGCAGGGCTCAGTGCTCTCTCCTTTCTTATTCAACCTGGCGTTGAAGAACCTACCGCCGCTATTGAAGACTGTCGAAGGTATAAACCATACGCTATATGCGGATGACATAACAATATGGACGCATACAGGAAACGATGGGGAAATAGAACAAAATCTCCAACACGCGATCGATATTGTCCAGGATTACGCGAAATGGGCAGGTCTAAAATGCTCGCCAAGCAAATCCGAACTTATGGTGATCCGGGGGGCTAGCAAACGCGATACCAACGCAGGAGACATTCACGTACTGGTAAATGAGACTCCGGTAGCCAGAGTTGACAAAATCAGGGTCCTAGGACTTATAATACAGGACAATAGAAAGAACACAGAGACAATAAACAGGCTTAAGTCCACAATTAACATGACAACCAGGCTCATAAGGCAAATAACTAACAAAAGACGGGGAGTCAAAGACAAAGATCTCTGCCGAATGGTTCAGGCTTTTGTGATAAGCAGAATAGTTTACGCCGTTCCCTACCTCAAGCTAGGGCTGGCGGAACAGAACAAAATAGATGGGATCATAAGGCAGGCATATAAAGCAGCATTGGGGCTGCCCCACTGCACTCCTACGGAAAGACTTCTTAAACTGGGGATCTACAACACCACCACGGAACTATGCGAGGCACATATATTTGCGCAATTAAGGAGGCTTGCGACCTCACCCCCGGGGAGAAAGATCCTGAGCAACCTAGGATTACATGATAGAATTCCGGAAAGAAACGCGCAGGCAAAATTACAGACCAAAGTTAGAAAATTACTCACTATTAAACCACTTCCAAAAAACATGCACCCTGCTTTTCACGAAGGCAGGAGGAGAGCCAGAGCAAAGGCCCTTGAAGCCAAGCTCGAAGGCTCGGAATACACAACCTATGTAGACGCGGCGGAATACGAAGGAGGCGACTCCTTTGTGGTCGTGGCCGTGAACGACTCGGGTGAAACATTAACGGCCGGTTCGGTCAAAACAAAAAACTCAGGGACAGCGGAGGAGGCGGCTATCGCCATGGCAATGGCCAGCACCAAAGCAGTCACCAGTCACCATAATTAGCGACTCCAAGGTGGCTATCAACAATTTTGCGCGGGGTATGATCTCCCAGGAGGCAGAACGAATATTAAGACATAAAGACTGGGACCAAAGAGAGGTGGAACTAATATGGGTGCCGGCACACTCGGGGAACAGGGGAAATGAGTTGGCTCACAGTATAGCTCGAGGTTATGTCAGCCGAGCAGTGAGCCGGGTTGAGTCCCCAAATTTCACGAGAGATGCATTCGTATCATTTCACGAATACACCAATCAGTTTAAACTGGAAAGGAGGATCTATCCGCCACGAGACAAAAAGCTCGACAAAAGCCAGGAGGTAACGTGGCGTCGGCTCCAGACGCGAGCCTTCTTTAGCCCGTCGAGACTAGCACACATGTATCCAACACAATACAACGCTACTTGCAAACAATGCGGCGAGATAGCTGGATATGACCACATTTTATGGAGCTGCAAAAAGGCGCCGCCACCGGCGGACCTACTACCAGTCCCTTCTCTAGAGCGGTGGGAGGCTATACTGGCCAGCTCAGACCCGTTGACGCAAGTCCGGGCCACTGAGTGGGCTCACAAGGTCGCCAAGAGCCATGGGCTCGAAGCCACCTAGTATAATGCCCACTAAGGCTCAGTGCTGACAATTAACGTTTTCCAATCCAATCCAATCCAATCCAAATATTCCCTGTGCGTCCTTCTGTTGAGTTGAATAGATTAATATAATACTGTGTTTTTGCAACACGAAAGTGTTTGGTGACAAAATTTCTGCACATCTTGAATGTTTCGAGGGCTTCTGGAGTCTTGCTGCAATATAATTGTATAATTGGGCTTGTTTTTTCATAAGCTTTAATGGTTCTTTGCTTATCCACAGTTTTCGACTGCTGTTCTATGTTCTAAACGTCCTGATTGGAGAACACACGTTGTGTATGCTGCATCCGGGTCACTTGCTGGGAGCACATTGTTCCAATAAAATGCGATTAGGCCTTGCCTAAATGTGCAGAGTGTTCCAGGATTGATAACTCAGCAAGAAAATTTGGAATGCATTCATTTTACTCTGTTAATAAGCTGATTCACTGACATAACTATTGGCAAGTGGTGGCTAACACTGTGAATTAATGTACCAGCTCTAACTAGAGATGGATCGAGGTTGGTTACAAACAGATCTAAAAGTGTCATAGATTGTGCAGTGATTAATGTTGGTGATGTTACGATGTTTTGACAGGAATGGCTATTTAACAACGATTCTAGCTCTAACTTTACACTACTATCAACTAGCACATTTATGTCGAAGTCACTGCCAAGAATGAAATATTTTCTTGCATTTGCAAATTCTAAAAAGTATTTGAGAAAAAAAAAAAAAAAACTGGACAATGGTTGATGGAGGGCGGTAGCATAGACAAAATACTGCAGTACCACGTTAATCGCAAGCATTTCATAAAAGGGAGTAATTCAGACAGCAGTTCAGAATCAGTTGAATTTAAGACGAGCATTGTTATAGCAACACTCCTTTTGTCACCACGCTTCATGTAGTACGATTTTTATGTCTGAAATCTGTACACATCTTCTTCCGAGGCGAACCAGATTTCAGAAAACATTACAACGTCAAATCATATTTGCGCTTCAGTAAGGCTTTAGTTACATGGTGGTCTCAAATACATGCACTTCATTGGGGGTGGCGTTGTGAAATTGAAGAACTTCGTAACATTGAGGAATCTGTGGTATGGAGGTCATTACAACAAGGTTTATCTGTATGTTATCAGGTAGACTTATGCCCTTCACTGCTGACAGAGCTTGTAAGCTGTAGGACAATTACAATGTTGAAACTGTGGTGGCAGAAGTTAAAGGTAGTGCTTGAGCAGTTGAGCTTGTGTTGTCATCCTGTCGTGCTATGAAACAGCTTCCACATTATGAGCAGTTAGTGTGGCTGTTCAGAAGGGCTCACTGAATGTTTTCCGATGGCATGACTTTCTTCACAAAAAGTTTCAGGGTCCAAGGCCTATGAACCTCCCGTGTGCTTGATTGGATGAGTGGATCTGCAGCTAAGCGCTCCTGCTACTTGTGCGAAAAGTGCCATCATTTCTGTAGATGCTCAGCGTGATGCCATTGTCGAGGCACCCAACAGCGGTTCAATGCAGCCATCGTCTTTGGCCATCAACGTATTGCCAGTGACCGCCTTCCTTGCATGCAGACTACTGTCCATAATTTAATCTAGGAAGGAATGAAAAATTTGTTCGAATTGCGTGTAATTACAGCCAGAGGGGGCTGTTGTTGACTGGACCAAATTCTCGGATCAAGTGAACTGGGTGTTTGAATTAAGCAAATTCAAGGTTGTTTGATCCCACTGTATTATTGAAGGCATGTTGTTATCGTAATTGGGTTACATGAGAGGTGGACCTTGATTTCAGAAAGCTGTAGAGCACCCTTCTGTCGCCGAGTGTCGGCTCCTGTCCGTGCCTGATGCCTCCAAGGATCGTTCGGGCTCATTCAGTGGCAGTCGTGACTCTGGCACCGAAGCCTCGTTTACCGACAAGTTCTCGAGCGAAGTGAAGGGCGAGAGGAGCGACAGCAATGAGAGTGCCGTCACTGCGGGCACCAGTAAGAGCAGGTCGGACAGCTGCACCGATTCGACAACGAGTGGCGTGAGCTCGTGCGATGAGAACACCCCAGCAACCAGGACGGTGCAGACACTGAGCCCCATTGCCAGCTCCACCTCCCTGAGCACGCTGGGGGGCAGCCACCAGCGCGACGGTGTGGTGATGCCTCGGAGGCCTCGGGGCTTTGTCGGTGGTGTGCGGACACTCTCGCGGAGCAGCACATCAACGAGTCCCGTGTCCCCCGACTCCCCAGTGCTCATGTACACAAGTGTGCGTGATGTGGCGGGATACGCGACCCTGCGAGCGGTACGTGAGGCGTCCTCGATGCGACGCAGGCGAAAACGCATTTGCTCGGTGGGATGTGACGGGACGGAGCAGCACAGTGACTTGTTTGCACCTTCCTTCGCCAGCTGGAGCCTGGATCATGGCGGCTTCTACATGTGAGTGATATGCCTCGTATAGTATTCTTATGTTTGCACAGCTTTGAAACCAGCTTCTTTAAAACTTTTTGCAGGCTGGTTTGTCATTACTGATGCAAAAGTTCTGTGCTGAGCATTGATAACTGCTCCGTGTATCTGGGAGACCAAGCGCTTGAAAACCCATAATGTGCATGTTGTTTTTTGTGAGGTCATCGAAGCCTCTGTCACACTCAAGGTCTAGAGCACTGTCTGAGTTGATGAGTATCCAGCCAGAAGCTCTGCAGGTAGAGCACAGTTCTGAGGCACCAGTTTCTGGGTTGAGCATCGGCCGCCTCCATTCGGCATTGTGTGTTCCTGTGGTCACTTGTGGCTCAGATACGCAGCAGCTGCACTCAAAAGTCACATGGCCGAGAAGCATAATTGTCGGACAATTTTCACTTTGCTGGTGTAGACTGCAGCAATGCTTCCTCCCCTGGCTATTGCATGTTTCTTACTTTCGTTCCTAGATGCAGTAGAACTCCGCTATCAGTACGTTTTTCATGACACAACGCAAAAAGAACTTAGTACCCAGGAAGCGCATGTGAAAAAAGAAAAAAAGTGCACCGTGTTTGCTTTTTTTTTTCACTTCTACTAAGGGCAACAATCTTCTCTGGAATTTGCAAGGCTTTTACGGTTGTTTGCATGCACAAAATCTCCTAAACGCCCTGCAATGGCTGTCAGTCTGTCCGAGCTGCTGTTGATAGAAGGCAGTAGCGAAGGAGGAACGCACGGAGCAGGTGAAAGCTTTGCATGTATGTGCATTTCTGCGCTGTTTTCGTGGCAGCCACTTTTAATGCTACACTATCCTCTTGTATTCGAACCTATAAATTGTGTTTTCAGACTTGCAATTAAGGCATCTCAGATGGCAGACACCTGCCTTGAAGCCAACCCGTGCAACTGTATCTCATGGAGCGTTGCCCGTGTGGCATGTGGTCGTTTGTGCTCGTGCTGCAGTGGTGATGGAACCAAGATTCGCGCCATCTGTAAGTGTGCTCGGTGCCAGCGTGAGTGGTGCAGCAAGCTGGAAGCCTCCAGACACATTAGTGGCCAAGAGAGTGTTGAGTCCAGCTTTGGCCAGTCTGCCGTTGACGTTCGGTACACACTGAACTTGGGCTGTCAAAATGCTGACACAGGGTAAAGGACTATCTCGAAATGACATTCAGGCCATAGCATGCAGAAACACTGCCACAGTTGACATAACTGCAGAGTCTGTAATGCATGGGTTTCTATGGGAGCTTCGGCAGGACTGTCTCACGAAAACACGACACTTGGAATCTTAACAGCAGGGTTCTGCCCAAGGCGTGACCAAGAACTGGGCACTTTACTGAAGTAATTCATCATTGTGTAACGATGTTTTAAAACTGCTCTCTAGGGCAGACATCTTGACAGTGGTAGCCTCTGCAGTAGTTGCAAATGATTTCCGTTGCCTGTGCTTACAGCGGTGAAGAACCATATCCTGATGATGCGACCAGCATTCGGACAATGTCCATGTCAAGCACTGCTTCTGCAGCAACAGCACAGTCATCAGCTAGGAGATCTGAAGAGAGGTTCATGGGACTCTGTCTACCTGTTGATACTGCACTCATCTTTTCAGTGAGTTGAGTTGGCTACTTGTGATTGTTGTGTGCCTTTTTTTTTTTCATACCCACTACATCTTTTGGACTTCCACTATTTTTCGTTAACTGTTGGTTGAATTATTTTGTTATGTTTACTTGGCTGGTTCGTGGACAAGGGTGCAATAAGTGCTACGTTTTTGTAATAATAAATTCTTTCCAAGTGGTGAGAAAGCCATGTCTTGAGAGGATTGCGAAAGTAGCCAAAAGGACGGGAAAAAACTGCAATGAGGCTGTCACTCAATAATACTGTAACGAAAGGTCATTCTGTTTGGAAGGTCCGGTGCTTTTATTTGCGCTTTCTCTGGTAGAAAGCTTCATAGTTTACATGCCACAAAAATGGTGTAATTTTCAGGATTTTGTGGATGAGTAAATGAAGGATCTTTTTGCAATTGTGTGAGTAACACAGTCTACTTTTCTTTTTAATTCTTTTATAATCCTTGGCTGCTGCAGCATAACCCCCCACCCCAATATTGCCACGTCTCATTGTAGTGTTTGTTCGTTCACGCTCAAGGCTGCAGGAAAGGGCTGTTATCATTTTTTTTCGTGACACGAGAAGCGACCAGTCCAATCTCGATTCATCGCAGCCATGAAAGGCTGCATCTAGGTTTTTCCAGATTACTGTAGATGATCTTGTCCTGCTATCTGGAAGTTTCCTTGCCGGCTTTAAATTGAGCGATGCCGCGAGCGGCGAACATTCATAGTTCGACGACTGACAAGCACGTTTGTTGCTTACGCCGCCGCCGAGTAATTCAGTTCTTTTGCGGACGCATGTCAGCCCAAATAAAGAGCTTCGTTTGCGAGCCTTGTTGCTGTGTTCCTGACCGCTGGACTGCCGTCACTACAACGTGACATCTGGTGGAGGTGCTGGGTACCCTTTCATGTTCCGGACACCCCCTACAAGTCGTGACGCCAGCCCTCTGAGTCATCTACCGCAGGACCTGAGTCCAGTCCACCGCGCAAGCCGACGCCTGCAAGGGGACGCACCTGAGTTCGGGATTCTGCCGGACCCAACCCGGAAGCGAAAGCCAGCAGCAACGTCTACCATGAGCTTGCCCCAGACGACCACTCCAATCATTCTTCAGCAGCCCCTGGTGCCACCAACCTTCGACGCTAGTGAAAAAGAAAGACGGCACCCTTCGCTTTTGCGTCGATTACCGCCGCCTGAACAACATTACGAAGAAGGATGTCTACCCCCTCCCCCGCATCGACGATACACTGGACCGGCTGTGCAACGCTAAGTACTTCTCATCGATGGACCTGAAGAGCGGCTACTGGCAAATTGAAGTTGACGAAAGAGATCGCGAAAAGACTGCGTTCATCACACCAGACGGACTTTTCGAGTTCAAGGTGATGCCATTCGGCCTCTGCTCAGCCCCAGCGACGTTCCAGCGAGTAATGGATACGGTGCTCGCAGGCTTGAAGTGACAAATTTGTCTAGTCTACTTAGATGACGTTGTTGTCTTCTCCACAAGCTTTGAAGACCACCTCAGACGGCTTCGGACAGTGCTGGAAACAATCAAGTCTTCAGGCCTAACACTGAAACCAGAGAAGTGCCACTTCGCCTACGAGGAGCTGCTGTTCCTTGGTCACGTCGTAAGCAAGGATGTAGTTCGCCCAGACCCTCAGAAGACAGCTGCGATCGCAGTGTTTCCACAGCCTAATGACAAGAAAGCTGTACGCAGATTTCTTGGATTGTGCGCTTATTACCGGCGATTCGTCAAGAACTTTTCGCGCATCGCTGAGCCTTTGACCCAACTTACCAAGGTGGACGTGCCTTTTAAATGGGAAATGCCGCAAGAGGAAGCTTTCAAAGAGCTAAAGCGCCGCTTACAGTCCCCTCCTGTGCTCGGGCACTTTGATGAAAACGCCGAAACTGAAATCCATACCGATGCAAGCAGTGTGGGCTTAGGAGCGGTGCTCGTTCAGAAAAATGGTGGAGAGGAAAAAGTTATCGCGTACGCTAGCCGTTCACTGTCGAAAGCCGAAGCCAGCTTTTCGGCGACGGAGAAAGAATGTCTCGCCATTATTTGGGCCACGTCGAAATTTCGCCCCTACCTGTACGGACGACCATTCAAGGTTGTGAGCGATCACCATGCTCTGTGCTGGCTAGCCAATTTGAAAGATCCCTCCGGCCGCCTTGCTCGTTGGAGCCTGCGTCTTCAAGAATTCGACATAACTGTAGTCTACAAATCTGGCCGCAAGCATTCCGACGCAGACTGCTTGTCGCGAGCCCCCGTCGACGCAGCAGGCGAAAAAGACGACGACGATGCTTTCTTAGGACCGGTAAGCGCCAGCAGTTTCGCGCAGCAGCAGCGCTCCGATCCTGAGTTGCAAAGCGTAGTTGATTACCTGAAAGAAAGGCAAGACTGCATCGCCTCCTCGAGGATTCAAGTGCCAACTGTCGTCCTTCGTTGTTCACAATAATGTCCTCCTGAAGAAGAACTTCGCGTCTAACAGAACAGTACATCTTCTTGTCGTGCCCAAGAATCTTGGGCAAGAAATTATACAGGCATGTCATGATGAGCCGACTGCGGGGCATCTCGGGATTGCTTGCACGTTGCACCGCATCCAGGAGAAGTACTATTGGCCGCGGCTAGCTCCCGACGTTTCCCATTATGTGAAAATGTGCCGTGAGTGTCAGCGACGCAAAACGCCTCCGATTAGACCAGCCGGACTCCTGAACCCCATACCACCTCTAACAGAACGGCCCCTTTCCGACTTCATCATCAGGTAACAAATGGATCATCGTGGCCATCGACTACATGACCCGATACGCCGAAGCAAAAGCGTTGCCTAATGGTACCGCAACAGAAGTCGCAAAATTTTTTGTCGAACAAATTCTCCTGCGACAAGGCGCCCCCGAAGTGCTCATCACAGACAGAGGGACGGCATTTACAGCGGAGCTGACGCAAGCCATTTTAAAGTACAGCCAGACAAGCCATCGGAGGACAACTGCCTATCATCCGCAAACCAACGGACTCACAGAGCGTCTGAACAAGACCATCGCAGACATGCTCTCCATGTACATCGACGCCGAACACAAGATGTGGGGCTCTACGTGATCTTCGCCTATAATACTGCCGCCCAGGAGACAACCAGGTTTACTCCATTCCAGCTGGTGTACGGCAGGAAGCCCACGACAACACTCGACGCAATGCTCCCGCTCGTTTCCTACGAAGACAACCTCGACGTCGCCGCCTACCTTCATCGCGCCGAGGAAGCCCGAAGACTTGCGCGGCTTCGCATTCAAGACCAGCAGCACATTGACGCCCGACGCTACAATCTGCGCCGACAAGACACGCATTACAGCCAGGTGATCGGGTTTGGATATGGACGCCAGTTAGCCGCCGTGGATTGAGCGAAAAGTTGCTGCGACGCTACTTTGGCCCGTACAGGGTTCTCCGTCGCATCGGTGACCTCGACTATGAAGTCATCCCCGACGGCACGACAGCATCTCAGCGACGACGCCCACGCCCGGAAGTCGTGCATGTCGTACGCCTGAAGCCATATTATGAACACTAAAGGACTCGAAGTTTTCATTCTCCGTGTTTATTTTAATTTCAAAGCACCGAGACGATGCTTCTTTGGAAGGGGGGTAATGCCACTTCTCATTGTAGTGTTTGTTCGTTCACGCTCAAGGCTGCAGGAAAGGGCTGTTATCATTTTTGTTCGTGACGCGAGAAGCGACCAGTCTAATCTCGATTGATCGCAGCCATGAAAGGCTGCATCTAGGTTTTTCCAGATTACTGTAGATGATCTTGTCCTGCTATCTGGAAGTTTCCTTGCCGGCTTTAAATTGAGTGATGCCGCGAGCGGCGGACATTCATAGTTCGACGACTGACGAGCACGTTTGTTGCTTACGCCGCCGCCGAGTGATTCAGTTCTTTTGTGGGCGCAAGTCAGCCCAAATAAAGAGCTTCGTTTGCAAGCCTTGTTGCTGTGTTTCTGACCGCTGGACTGCCGTCACGAACGTGACAATATCTCGTTTACGTAGGTCGTGTGTGGGGTTACGGGTCTGATTTGATCCATTAAGCCCCTCACACAGAAGCAGGTGGTGCTGAAATGTGTGTTCTTTAACGTGAGCACCCTCTTCTCTGTGCAGGTTCATGGCGACCCAGTGCAGCTGCCCAGTGGTGAGGAGAAGGTGGCCAGCTCGTTGGAGAATATTGGACAGCGGGATGATGGCTTTGAGCTGCACACCCCGCAGGACTGCTTGCTGTGCCGCAGCGTTGAACGAGTTGCCAAGATGAAGGAGAAGCATGCCGATAGCAGTGCAGGTGTGAAGGCTGCTCTTTGGTCACACTGATTGGCTACAGTGACCTGGAAAAGTCAGGGAATTGTCAGGGAAACTGGTAAATTGGTTTTTAAGGAAAGGAAATGGCGCAGTATCTGTCTTGCATATCTCAACAGACACCTGAAGTGAAGGAAGGGAGGAAGGTTGGAGTGAAAGAAGAGAGAGGTGCAGTAGTGAAGGTCTCAGAATAATTATGACCACCTGGGGATCTTTAACGTGCACTGACATTGCACAGCACACGGGATCCTTTTGTGTTCTGCCTCCATCGAAATGCGGCCGTCGCGGTCGGGTTCGAACCCGGGTGCTCTGGCTTGGTAGGTCAGGGAAAATGACTAACTGAAATTAACCAAACAACCCGCCGTGAATCGCGACATAACTATACAAGTGCCTAACATGTGATCTGATCACATTGGCATTTTTTTTTTTTTACTAGTAGGCAAGTGAAAATTGTTCCCCTTATAGATCTCGTTCTCCTCATTTCAATTATGTTTTTAGTTTCAATATAGCTCGATGCTTTCATTTTCTTAGTGCTATGCATAAGTGAAAAACCGTGCATGTTTGTGCAGCATGGTAGAGCAATACAAAATAATTTTTCTTGTCCCTAACACTCCACTGAGTGCTGATAACCAAAATAATGTCATTCCGTTGGCATACAAGATTTTGAGAGAATTTTATATCTGGTGCTTCATTTTTGGTGGCTGGTGTCCAAGTACTTTGAAAATTTTATTGCATTAAAACCTAGACAGGTGCATGGAGGGCAAATTTGGTCTTAATTGGACTACAACAAGTACACAAAATCTTGTGCTTAAAAGCCGTGTTTGGCCCAAAATAAGAAGTTGAGAAAAATGCGATTTAAAGTTACAAAAGTTGTTTATTTCTGTTGTAGCAGTGCTATATGCATGAAAAATGCTCAGTGTAGGTCAGGGTATCTAGATCCAGTGCAGAACTTTACAATTCACTCGTGCCATATGTTATTCCCTCAGAGTTTTTGTGAACAGCATCCTCAAGACGACCTTCTTTGCTAGACGGCAGTGATGGGACCTTGCCTCCGCTGTCTGCTTCGTTGGCATACTTCGTTGGCATACTGGAAATCCTCTTGTCACAATCTTTGCTCAGCGCAACCCTTGAGGGAAACACTCCCACTTCCTTCGGAACTTGTTTACAGTCCTTGTAACTTTGGCTAAACCACAGGAGAGCGAGTGCTGTTGCCATCTCCAGAATGATGTGCGAGGCAAACCTCATCTTGGGGCACAACAGCCAAATCTTATTGTTCAATGATATGGCTGCATTTTGAGTTTTTCCTTTGACACAGCGAGTGACTAGCTGTTCCTCTGTCAGCCTTTTAGATGGGCAGCATTGTCTTGGCCTGTCTGGTTGTGAGAATAGGTGTGTGTACTGGGGCGTTGAATCACTTATGGTGCATTGGCTTTGGTAAACCAAGAACCACACAGAATCAGATGAGTTGTGTCCAGCTCTAATTGCTCGCGCTACAACCGGTGCCTTGCCGTTCATGGCAAAACTCCCTTTTGGGCTGGCAGAAGAGTGCACTCCATTGTTAGCGTCGCGGCATGCCACGACGAATGTGTCAACAACAGAGCGGATGTGTAACACACTGCATTGTTGCAACACAACTCCAGAAACGATGCGAGTCCTTTCCACTTATCAATCAATTCTTGGATCGAAAATTCGCACCGTGAACACTGCGGGCATGCTGCGCCACTCACCAGTACGTTCAAGGCGCCAGTCTCGCAGATAAAATTGCTTGCCAACTCCTCACCGTTCCTGTCTTCATTCTCAAAGATTGTTAGTTTTCTCTCTGATGCAGTGACGAATTCGTCAATGCTGTCAATAAATCTTGACCGTCCAGCCAGCTCCGAACCGAGGTTAGGCTTAGCTGCCACGGATGTCTCCATTGTATGCTGCATATTTTGCGACGGGTTCCGTTGAACTTGTGCTTCGACCAATACTTTCGAGATCAAAAATCACGTTTTCTTCTCAGCATTCATTGAGACGAGGAGCAGACTGATGTGTGAAAGCTTGGGAACATATTGAGAGAGCTGTGCGTCTCAAGAAGAGCAGACGAGCTGTGGCCGCATTCCGCGCTGGCAGCCAGAAATCGCACCACGTGATTTAAAGGTCCAGTCATTGCCTCCTGTATAAGATGCCTGCTGCATGCACTGAAAACCTCCTGCCAAACCATTTCCTGTTCTGTCCCCCAAAGCGGGAGGTAGTGAGCGCCATCTTTTGACATAGCTTACAACCCTAAAGCAATGTTGCGTGGCCTCCAAGTCTATATATTTGAAACAGCCATCACGGACGAAAGGAGCACACAAGCGTCGTCTTCTTGCTGTGATGGGCCGCAAACACTTGTCTCATGACCGTGAAGAGTGCATTGCTGTCAGTTAAGATTAGCAGACGAAAACAACTGCGCCTTTATGTTCATGAAAAAGCATGTATTTTAATGTGAATATAATGCCAAGAAGCAGAATTTTATTTTTTGAAGCAGTCTTCATTATTTCAATGGGTTTTGCCGCTACATAGTGGCAGGCATATGCACTCCTGCAGTTCAGT
The DNA here is from genome assembly GCF_055824585.1 of Amblyomma mixtum. Classification (NCBI taxonomy): domain Eukaryota; kingdom Metazoa; phylum Arthropoda; class Arachnida; order Ixodida; family Ixodidae; genus Amblyomma; species Amblyomma mixtum. The sequence goes on from NC_143012.1 coordinate 416,721, forward strand.
GTCATGCACCAACTTGGCTCCTCGTCACCTTGCATTACTGCTGCGTGTCGTAATGTAAGTCAGCTCACCAGAGAAGAGAACCCGGTGCATTGTCATGAAATGCCATCTGAGGGCAATTTATGTGAACAATGACTGTTTGAAAGACTGGGACTACTCCACCATCTGGAGCTTGCATTTTCTGCCCCCAGATTTGAAAGACGGCTGCTGAAACCAGTTGCAGTATCTAGTGTAGTCAGTGACCAGAAATAAAGCCGAGCAGAAGGGGCCGAAAATGACAGTATATCCCGGAAGTCACCGTCCACTGGTACACCGAACTCTTCAGCTGCCCAGCGTCAGCCGCTCAGTGGGTGTGACAAGATTGCGATTCAGATGTCTGTGTGGATACAAAAGTATACCAGAAGCGAGCAGAAGCTCAACTGAAAATTGTGAGCTCTCAGAAGCGCACTGTTGCGAACACGTACACACGATGTAGTGCGTGAAACTGACTCAAAACTCTCACTTTCGGGACCACAACCAGCAACGACTTGCACACCTGCAAATAGTCCTTACTTTCACGCTAAATATATGATGTCTTGCAAAGTAGCAGCATAACGCTGTTTGCAATATGCGGGTAGTGCCATAATAAAAAGAGGACAGCTATGGTTGCTGTGAGAATCTATTTGATGTTGCGGCAGCAAGCAGCAGTTAACACGTCACCACAGACAGGGCGCGACACCGAGCGTGGTTGCCATGGCACCACCACGCTACGTCCACCACCGCCGGGGATACGGGTGGTGTGATGATGTTGCAGGCGGTACCTAGCGCCAGCTACCGGTAAAGCCTTGCAACTGATGACAGCGCAGCTCCAATGGGAACGTGACCGACACAACAGGCATCTTATAGAGGAGGCAATGGTCCAGTGAAAGCGCTCGGTGTTGGCGGGGAGATGTTTTTTTATTATTATTATTATTATTATTATTATCACTTCCTGGGAGTCAGTAAAGCGGCAGAGCCAGTCTTCAAGGGAAAAGACGTAAGCCTGGCACGAGCCCAATGGCGTGCGATGCCGCTATTTGATGCTTGCCTCGCTTGAAAATGGGTCAGGTCTGCAGCTTTCCTTGCCACCTAGAGTGCTTTAAACAAGTTAGTTAATGATTTCCTGATCATTTCCAGCTCTCGTTTTTTTTATAGGTGAAGGAGGAGGGATCAGTGTTGATGAAACACTCAGAAACACAAAGCTGATTTTCTTAATGAAAATCTGTTTTTCGACCCGCGTTTCCCCTTAAGGCCCTTTGTACACTTTTGTGTACATTGCAAACTCTTCAAGCTTTTTCTCAAAATGTGCTGACCTAGCAGTGCTTTCTTTGTTTCAGACAATTTAGCATCCTTCATGTTACAAATAAGGCTTTTTTTTTTTTTGCCGTGTAGTAAACGCAGTAATTATTTCTCAAAATAGTTTGAAAGCATGTCCCCTTCATTTTCTTGCAGGCAGGTTTTGTCACTGGTAATAATATCAACTTTTTTTTTCTGAATTTCTAAGGTAATGTGGATGTTTGACAAAGAAAAGTATGCCTTGAACCCTAGAGTGTCGGTTTCACAGATCGAGGTATTTTAATATCACAATTTTCAATATTTTGATAGTGTGTAAGAAGTTTTGTGCATTCATGTAAAGAGTTAACCATTGGTGTGTTCCATTCGAAAACCAAAGAATAAGCTTTGTTGAGGCCTGGGTATACTATTTAAGTGGGAAAATATTTGTTTTTATTTAAAATTTTAAATGGGTCTGAAAGGGGCAAGCTTTGCAAGTCATGTTGTATGTTTGGCAGTAGTGCACTGGCCCTAGCAAGTTGACCTCGCTCCACCAGTGAAGGGATATCTACCTTCACCAGCCACTAAAAGAAAACTCTGGTTCAAAACTCTGCCACACTCACTAAAGCTGTGTTGAAAAATGGCCAGCAGAAATTTTGGCAGGCGACCTACGTGTGGAGGCAACACATTTTTGCAAAGGGTGCGAGACCTATTTGTAGGACCTCTGACAAGTGGTCTTAATTGCGATTGTATCCATGGGCATCTGCAAGGTGTATGCGTCGCACGCCTACGCGCCCAGCACCAACCCATATCAGGAATCGTGCTAGCTTCTTCACCTTGTGTTCCCGCCGTCACCCTTGACTGGTGAATTTCATGCATAGAGGAGCGGCTGCAGTCACTCTTCCCTCCACTGACTGATGCACTCTGCCATGCCGGTTCTGGCGCGTGTGCACCATGTGGGCGCAGACCCCTTTAAAATCACTTGTAGTCAGGGGGGTTTGACTGATTGTGTGCTCTTTACCTGCTCGCTGAATGTCATCCGGAGCGAAAGCCTTTGTCAGGCACTGCAGCCTTTAGCTTTCGCTCCGGCTTTCTGTAACAGAAAGGAACAAATAAAGAGAAAGAAAGTAGTCAGGGAAAACATGGAAAAATTAGGGAACTCGGAAGGAGTAGCATGCTAGGCACCCTGGTTATTAATGTTTGGCTGAGCCACATAGGAAAACCTGATTTCACCTTGAGTTGTGCCATGTCATCACTGCTGCTGATTATCTTGAGTTTGAGTGAAGTACAAGTGACCAACCTGTGGTTACCAAGTAGCTGCCTTTCCTTACTACCACTTATGAATGACATTGTGCGGAAGGTACTTTTTTCGTCCAGCCAGTGAGTCATCTAATGCTCACGGCATTCATTACTTGAATTGCTGTTGCAGTTAAAACTAGATGTAACGAACCTCCATGTAGTGCATTCCAGAGTATTACAAATTTTCTCAATTGATCAATGCCACATCCTGTCCAGCCATGTTCTGGAAATTTTAGATTTTGGCATCACCTCTGTTTGACTTTACACATGCTGCAATTCAGAAGGTACCTTGTGTTTCATGCATTGTTCTTGCTCAATATGGCGGCAAAATTCAAGTTCTGTGTTGTTGAATATGCACTGAACGAATATGAATGTGCATTGAATAGGAACCTGTGAGCCCAGGACTGGCACAACGTCAGTGCACTCCAGTCAGTGAAACCAACAAAACCCACTCCGAGCGCGTAATACTATAATGTGTAATGAACGTTCCAGAAACCTGCCATATCGCTACTACCGTGCGTGGTGCTCTGCCTAGTTTGCTGTTGCAGTTGTGGCTGCCACCAAAACATAAACGTAGCGTAACTTTGCTCACGCCACAGCATCGGGGTGCTCTGCAAAGGTGTGTGCTCTGAACACAGCCGACAACAGCGCAAAACTGAGGAATGCATTACAAAGTGATGCTTTAAAGGGCAGGCCACAAGAAGAAGGCACGCAAGCCAAAGCTCAAGGATCGTCTGTGCATGATAGCTGCTGCAAGCGTCTATTTTTGCCTCACTCTCTATCAAGGCACGCTCAGTGTATTTTTGTAGTGCTTACCGCATGGACGGGTGCGGCTGAAATTCTTCAGAAGTCCTATTTGCAGGGGGTGCAAGTTATCGATCGGATGGCTAGCTGAAGATTATGCCTTTCGGTTAATCTCGGAGCGGCATAGACAGGCTTGCACTCTGTCAGTGTGTGTATTCAGTGTGGAGGAGATTATAAAGGCTCTTTCATTCCGTTTCCATTTTCTTCACAGTGCTGGTGTTTAAGATTATGCATGCTGCTGTGGTGCTTGCTGCTTATATCATCTCCAGTAATTGGATGATTTACCTGCTGTATTGTGCTTCACCATGAATGATTTGTAGGCCTTGGAAAGTAGCCATCATTTGGCTTAGGAGACTTACAGCTAACCACCTGGTGTTGGCCTCCTTTCTTTCAGTGAGTCCGGTTCCAACAATTGAAGAAAATGGCAGTGGTGGGGAGAATCGTGATGCTGTTGTTGAGGCCTTCCCGTTCTCTCGTTCTAGTCAAACCAGTGAGTATTGGTTACCAGCAATGCCTGTGCTATGGTCTCTTGCTAATGGCCACTGTTTGAAGCTGGGATTTAAGGTTGTACTGATGCTTCAGAAAGCTAGTGAGAGAACAAGTTGGCCAAGTTAAGAGTGGAGTATATAGAGCTCTCCCAGGCCACGTCATCATCGCATGTGGAGCTGGTCTGGTGGTCAAAACACACGGCTTCTGGCAGCATGGTGCTGCAGATGGGACGTGTACTGAGGCGTCACTAATCTGGAGAAGAAAGGAAATGGGGGACAGCTGGTAAATGTCAGTTGTTGTTTCTGAGTTGCTGACCTAAATGGCACCAAAGTGCGGTTGTTGCTTGTGAAAATGTGATGTGTACAAACCCATTCGTGGATCATGTACAGCAGGGGTCTGAAGTAAAGCATTGTACAGGCTCGGCGTGCAAAAAAATGGAAACAGTGCAGAAAACACAAAATAGTTTTGGCAAACAGCATTTACATCTCTGTTTGCAAAGCTCTCAAGTTCTGAAGCACTGAAAGTCGTATCAACACAGTACTTTTGCTTAGCACCTTCTTAGCTTTGCGAAGTTGATATGCATGAAGCATAAGGACAGTGTGTGCACACAAAAGGAAGCAACATTTTGCTTTAATCATTTGGGTATAACCTGAGACAAACAAGAACTGTGAGGCTATCTTCGCTGCTCTGAATGCATCTCACTTATCTCGTCCCCAGCATGCTCCTCGGCTCTGTAATGTTCCGGGCTCGAGATTACAGAGTTTCATATTTCCTGATAACCATCTTAGTATTATATATTTCTGTTTCATCGTGGTGCTCCCCCGGGACATAGAGGAGGCTGCGCATGCAGGCAGATCTCTGCGTTGGAGTGTGCATCCAATAAATGCATAGTGGTTTCTCTCCTTTCAGCATCTGTATTTGTGCTGCGCACTCTTCATAATGTGTGGCACAATATTTGAGACTTCTCTCTTTTGTCTGTCAAGTCCTCCCTTTTTTCTTTCTCTTTTATTTTCAATTTTTGTGCCTTTTAATTCTACAAAACTAATTGTCTGAGATACGACCGCATTAAAACTCTGTTTTAGTGAAGTATGGGGCTTGTAGAAGTGGACATCTTCAGGCCCCGTTGATATTCCTGGGTTGTTACTGGATGGTAAGAGACTAGCGACGGTGGGAGAAGCAGCTGCTTGAACAGAGGCATGCAGACACCTCACTACCTTGTGGTCTCGCATTACTTCTTTTATGCTGGTGGCGAACCGATTGCAATGTCACAGGCTGTGTGACACAAGCTTGTGAAAATTAAATCCTAAACTAAGAGGCAGAAAATTGACTTCAGTTGATTGCTTTCAGAAAATTGGTATGTGTTGCATTCAAGGCACTGTTCTGGGCAAAAAATTTAAAAAAAAAAACACCAACTCAACCAGAAGCAGAAACTAAAGAATTTTAGACCTCTATCATATCAACGGTGCAGTATTTTTAGCTGAAAATCATAGTAACGACAACATTTGTGTTTCTGTAGTGCACTTACAGCTTTTGCATTGTTTCGGGTCTGAGCCCGGCCCGACAAGCGGGTGGGCCGGGACGGGCCAGATAGGTGAGAGCTTCCTCAGGCTCGGGCTGGGCCCAGGCGTGTACCGTATTTACTCTCGTAATAGGCGCACTCGCATAATAGGCGCGCCCCGAACTTGGCACTGTGATCAATACTGTATTTACACGATTGCAAGACGACGCCTCGCCACCCCCCCGCATCCCAATCTTTATTTTAACAAAGTTTTTGCTGAACTGACTACTAGTCCCTACTAGTGCTGCTGCCGTCGCAGCTGCTGCGGACCCACAGCACGTACAATGGCATCGCGTAGAACAGCCGCACACAGTTTTCAGGGATGCTCACTTTAAACGTCTGTTTGGAAAGCTTCATCTCCAGCCGGAAACGTTCCCGACTTAGGCCCACGAAAACTTCGGCGCTTGGAGTCGCGTACGAAAATTTAGGGACGCCACAGTCACACCTGCCGCACTTCTCGGCCACGTCGTATTTTCCGATCTGCCGCACGCTTGCCGTGTTCGAGAGCAAACTCCCAGCCGTGTAGCTGTTAAGGTGCTTGCCCGTGGAGCTAAAACAGCAACGCTCCGCGGCAAAGCCATAAACCACGATGAACAATCGCGCTATCGCTAATCCCGGCACTTGATAGCAACAACAACAAAAAAAAACGAGCTGGAGATGCTGATGGCGATATAGATAGCGAAAGCTCGCGGCGGAGGAAAATGATGATGATGATGATGAGCATGGCCAAGTGGGCGGCCTCTGGAAGCTCCTGTGCACATGTGTGGCCACCGCGATCAAGTGCCCGTTGCGTGCAGCCGGAGCCGATCGCCGAGGCCTCGGCGCGTGCATTCCGAAGGCTATTCCCGCGTGTGTCGTGGAAAGTTTCGGTGCGGCCCTTACACGGATCATTTTTTTTTTACATTTTCTTCGCGAGAACGGGGTGCAGCCCGTACTCGAGTGGGTTTACGCGGTGTGTTCAATTTTGCGAGTTGAAAAATTTCCGGAAATTTTACCCCGCGTAATAGGTGCACCCCGAACTTTGAGCCGGATTTTCTGGAAAAAAAGTGCGCCTATTATGCGAGTAAATACGGTATTTGAGAAACCGGGCCGGGCTCCGGCAGGTAGCAGTAGAGGGTACCTGGTCTAGTCTCAAACACGTAGCTTACTGGCCCTAAAGGAAATGTCTGGCATACATGCACTGTGCCTATAACATTTTTCCCATCCACACCACGCGTCTTTATTGCTGTTCATGGTTTGACACTGGCTGGTTGCTCATCGCATCTTACTTGCAAGTCAGCACTTGAGTGTGCTTTGTGTGGAAATTGATTAGTAGGAAGCTCCTATCTTTGTGCTAACTAGCCGGTCAATTTTTTGGACCCTACTAATTCGGACTTGCACTATATTTCAGATTTTATTGGGGAACCGTCACGCACCTGATAGGAACATGTTTGTGTTCACGACCGATATTTCAGACTCTGTGATGTCCAAACGTTGGATTTTTCGGACAAAGATGCCAGCCATGCTGTGAAGATCATCTTTAGACCAAAAATGTCTTTTCAACATAGCTTAGTCGCAAGCAAGCATTGCCATCACAAATAACTACCACCATTTGGAAGTAATTCGGATGAAGCGGCTTGGATAGTCCTGTCTATTTGTTCCTCAGTGTTGCCATTTCAAATGAATAGCACACTCTTCAATTCCATCAAAGGAGCCTGCAAAGGAAAGCACTCGAGGCTAGCCACCACTGCCAAGCCGCCCGTAGTGCGGGGCAGGTGGAGGGGCTGCGCTTATTTCTTCCTGTGACGGTCACTGTTCAGGAAAATAGGCTGTGTTCTTGCTTCATGCAGTGCACATAGAGTGGCATGATCCATTGCCGCGCTGCAATCTGGTATGGGTGGTGCAGACAGGCCTGAAGCATTAGTCTGGCTCACGGAACTTGGGAAAAGGTGAATTTTGCTTTTTTCGAAGCCGGTTTTTTGCAATAAATTGTTTTTTTTTTTTAAGTTCACGGATTTTTCGGGCTGTCCAATTGTTTGAACCGTTTTTTGAGTCCTGCAGAGTTTTGAAGGATTAGAGGGGACACTTAAGCTCCGCCTTAAAGATATGACGTGGTAGCGTTAATAGGTTAATGTGCCATATATGCGGGATTGGTCATTCTTTATTTTACATTCATAGATCCATGGGAGCCTTCATACCACTCCTGGCACAGTGGTGCAGTGGTTAAGCTATGCACCACTGCCCTGTGATGGCACGTGCTTCCACTGGTGGGGCCACGGTGTAAGAATATTTTAGGTGTTGACACTGACCGCCCACTCTGGCAGAGAGTGTGGGGGCGCAGCAGACTAGTGGCCACTCTTTTGCGGAGTGGCGGACACGGCTGAACGGTTTGCGCAGCTTTCGGTGCCGTTTTAGGCTGTGTTTGTCAGTGTTTAGCACTGCCAGAGTGCATCACAAGGTGTGGACTTTAGGTTCTCGCCTTCCACGTTGTGGTAGGCACTGTGCACAAACAAAGTTTTCTAGAACTAGCTTTTTTGTGTCATGGTTTGGTACCAGCTGCAGTGATCTTCGTGCAAACGCACTTGTGTGGCGTGGGCCAATGCCCTGGACGGTCGTCCTGGCCTACGTGCATGGTGGTTGTGATGCTTTGGTTATTGCTGTGGCACACCTGAGGGGTCCAACTGAGTCCAAAAGCCGACTAGACCCTGGATTATATATGTATAGTGTATTGGTCAGCAAGACCATCGTACCTTAAATGACTGGATCCAGTAAATAACTTAGGTTTGTGTCCTTCATCTGGTGCAAACAGGACGTCGCCCATAAATAGTCTTTGTGTAGAAACTAATGAACCATCACTTACAGACAGAACCGCACTCACGTGTTCATACATTCTAATAGGATTTTTAGAATGTATGTATGAAGCATTTATGTAGTGAACCCCTAAACACTTCTGTCAGCAAATAATTAAGTGCCCATCTAGAACAGTGTTTAACAACAAACCGCAAGCTACCCGGCCTCTGCTCTTGCGTTTTGAAGAGATGTGCCAAAACTCGGTGTACTAGACACATCACCTGGCATTGCTCAAAGGTGAGATCCACTGCCTCCATGGTACAATCTCCCTGCAATCTGTTATTTCACTTTTACACAGTTCCATCAAATACAAACTCCACCAGAACACATAATACATGTATTTTTTTTACAGTACTTTCAAAGCCTTTTACACAGATGGTCCAAAAACAGATGTTTACGTTGGAAGCGCAGTGGTACAAGGGAATTGCAATGAAATAGTAAGGCTTCCACAGTGTGCATCCATCCTCACTGCCATATTTTAAGCTGTCTGTGTAGCCGTTGAAAAAATAGTAAACGAGAACACAGACTCAGAGCTCAAAAACAAAACATAAAACTCTGCTGGGCACCGAGTCGTATCAGAATTAAGACAACGAGAGAGTGGACTTCTGCGCTGCTCAAGCTCGTGGCGAGCAAATCAAAGTAAATATACCATTTAAAGATTGCATAAGCTTAGTTCATCGCAACGTAAGACAAAAATGGCAGTCCGCATGGAAGAACGAAGTAGATAACAAACTACACTTTGTAAAACCAGTTTTAGGTGAGTGGAAGTCCTGCACTCACCAGGAACATTTCAAGGAAGTATTGATTATCTGCCGTCTTCATATAGGACACACCTCACGCATAATTCCCAACTGACAAAACAAGCCCCAATGTGAATTATGCAAAGATGAGCCAACAGTAAACCATGCTTTATTTTCATGCAGAAAACTCAAAACACTGAGAAAAAAGCATTTTGCAGTTTGTTTTACAGTGCTGGCTCTTTGGTGAAGATGCACTTGTTGACATTTCACAGATTTTTAAGCTTTTAAATAGAGCAGATGCTTTAAACAAATTGTGGATTTAATAAAATATAGTTAATTTATTACAGCAAGCAGACTTTTTAACCACACCTCAGCCACTGTCTCATTCCTGAGAAGAAGGCTGAGGTCTTTATTTAATTAGTTGGGAGCCTCGACATAATTATCCAGCCAAGGATGGTTGCAGAGGTTACCCGTCTTTCTTTAAAGCTAGCACTATTAGCCATTTCTAAAATTTTTGTTCTTAGTCATCACTTGGCTTTACAAACTGATGTTCTTATGGTTTCTACACCACAATAAATGTAAACTTCTTGGCGCATGATGGCCTTGGCTGCCATCATTAAACCCAACACGGCACCTCCTACTGGTGGTGGAACTCAGTCCCCACTACTAATGACGGGCACAACGAGCGACATTGCGGGAGATATAGTGGCCCTCATAAAAGGCTGTCTGTCCGCTGTCCTGAAAATTAGTTCCATGAGTCGTGTTTTTTTGTCCGAGGTATTGCAGCTTGTCAGTTACTTCGACCAACCCATGCTTGCCTTGTTGGAAGTGCTGATGTGAGGCTTGCACACTTCCTGTGTGTTCTATTGCCATCAGTATGCCTCTCCTCTGTCTTTTGTATCAACTTTTGAGTTTAGCCTTTCATTAATCATACATGAATGTTCTGCCAAATGTGGAGGTTGTGCGCACACATTGAGTGCGCACTGGTATGCAGAATTTTCATTTGTTGCGGCCTGATTTCTTACGCTGTGCATCCTTGATGCAGGGAAGAACCGGAGGTCGAGCGACAATGACTACGACCCAATTGCCATCAGGCGGGAGATGCTCAAGTACATCACCAACCTCAACAGCTCAGTCATCATGAAGGGCTCTGAACAGGCTCTACTCATGTGAGCATCGAGTGTGTTTCACAGCGACAGGTGGTAAAGGCCCTGGGTTAAGCGTTGTAGTAGTTGTCGGCATGACCAGAGGTTGGTAATTATGGGAAAGGGAAAGATGAGGGTTACCTTGGAGGGTGAGGGTAATGATAGCTGAGGAGCGCATAACCAGAAGGTGGTTATGACGGAAATCATCTGGAGTGTAGTTACTATGGAAGAGGGAGGGTATATGTGAGCGGAGCAATTCACAGCCAGGGGCGATGGAGAGTATGGGAAGAGCACAAGAATGTGGCACGCTCATTCCTTTTAGTTGCACCATAGTCGGCCACATCAAATTTCCTGCCCACCGCACGCTTTCAGTGTTTGAGAGCAAACTCTCAGCCATGTAGCTATCATGGTGCTTGCCCATCGTGCTAAAATTGCAACGCTCAACAGGAGCACACGATAACCACAACTGCGGTGAACTGACACACTACGACAACTACCGTGCATCATGCCTTTGACACAGCCACAAAAAGCTGGAGCTGGTGATACTGATGCCGATATGAATAGTGGAAGCTTGTGGCGGAGGAAAAAGTTGACGATGATGATGATGACCCATGGCCTCTGGCACCGTCCGTGGGCAGCACCTGGAAGCTTCGGTGCGCGTGCGTTGTCTCTGCGATCAAGCGCACCATAGCTTGCAGCCAGAGCTGATCCAGCCGGAGCCGGAGGCCATGGCACGTGAATTTTGGAGGCTATTCCCATGTGGGTAGTGGGAAGTTTGGGTGTGGTCCTTACACATGCTTTTTTTTTTCAAAGCATTGCAGCTTGAAATGTTCACCACCTCCAACTATTGCTTTCTGCCATGCAACTGAGGTCATTGTAGTGAGAGTTTGAGAGTGAGGCTTTTCTCTTCTCTCAGGCTGAAGCAGAAGTACCCCGGCGCCTTTCAGGATGTGTGCCTTTACTCGGAGGTCTGCCTGCTCATGTCACGCTACAGGTATAGGCTAGGGGCTCGCACCCTCCTCCAGGAGCTCTTCATTGACCTCAGCCTGGAAAAGGTCAGTGTGTGAAATGCTAACCCTCATTCATTTGTCATGCTGTAGCACTAGCTACGGTGGGCACTTAACTCTTTCCTTACCATGGGAAAAACGACCATTTTTCACATGTCTCAGACAAAATTTTTTTTTAGAAAAGGTGTGATAGATAAAATTATATAAAATGCATAACAATAATTCAGATAGAATGCGCTTTATAATGAAATTTATTTGAGCACATATTCTGCTTGAAATGCTGTGAAAAAAAATCAGTAAACACAACAAAAAGTAAAAAAGAAGAAAAGTTTTGTGTTTATATGAGAATAACTTTCCAAACACTTGTACTAAAAAAATTCTAGAAACTACAAAACAATTCAAATTCTTTCTAAAATATGGCATTAAAGTTTGAAAATTATAACTTGAATAGTTTTCGAGCTAGAATTTTTTTTCTTCATGCCTCTTGAAAAGGCTCGTTTGAGAGTGCCCTTTATATGATTTTTACAGTCCAACAAAAAAAAATTGGAAGTGTAATGTTATGCGCCAAACGAAAGCTTGGTAAGCGTGGTTTAAAAAATACAAATCAAAACTTATTTAATTTACGTCAAAAATTCAAAAAAAAATATAAAACACAACAAGTATAGGTGTGATATTGCGATATATAGTATGCGATAAGTATAGCTGCGATGTAGCTGCAGAATCGAAATCAGACGTTACAACATCTTCGTCCGAGGCACTGCTGCTCGGAGGATCTTGAAAATCAGCTGCAGAGGCTGGAGAATCACGTGCAGCGGGACTCTTCCGAGCGCGCGAAGCGCCCGACCTCGACGCGACGCCATCCTCACCGCGTATTATGTCGCAATAAGCCTATGCTCCAAGGGCACTTCAAAAATGCACGACTGGCGGGGAAATTACGAACTAGGCCGAAATTGGAACTAACCGTCTGAACAACAAACCAGATACGCCCGCACAAGCGGACAGGAAAAAGAAAGCGAAACTATCAGGCCAACGTTCCGGGATCGGTTTGCGCAGTTACAGCGTCTGAACCAAAATCTGACAATGCAACATCGTCACCAGAGACTCTACTACTCGTAGCATAGATAATAATTGCAGTCAACGCAGTAGAATTGCGCGCAGCAAGGTTTTTCCGAGCGCGCGCCGTCTGCGCGCCCGACGCCATGCACGGAGCGTCCGCGCCGTACCCTCCGCTTCAAGGGCGTTTCAAAAATTCGCGCGTCGTGGGAAAATTGCTCTCTATGCAGAAACCGAAACTGTAGTCTCTGGAGAACAACTTAGATGGCGCCACATCACCGTAACGGCTACAATGAGGAGCTTCGGTTCGCACAAACAGACCGGAACGAGGAATCTGAACGCACAGGCGAGCGTTCTGGGCTCTCGTTGCCCCAGTTTGGGCTTCGAAACAATACCTGACGATACAGCATCGTCGTCAGGGTCCGTGCTAATCGATACATCAAAAATATGTGGTGCAAACGCAGCGGAATTGAGTGGAACCGGGTTTTTTCGAGCGAGCGCCATTCCCGATGATGACGGCTTGTTCGGAGCGCCCGACGCCGCACACCCAACTTCAAGCGTGTCTCAAAAATTGCCGCTTTTTGGCAAAAATATAAACTAAACAGGAAGTTGAAGTTTAATGTGTGAACAACAAACCGAATGACTCAGCAAGTCCGTAGCGGCCGCGGTCGCGCTGCCGTAGCGCTTCGAATTTTTCGATCACCGGTGATCGAAGCACAGTGGCGTGGTAAGGAAAGAGTTAAGGTCTTTACGTGCTAAAGGCATTTGACCTAAAGGCCTTTACCCTGAAGGCCGAGGTGCACCCTCCAACTAGGCCTGCCAAGTTTCCCACAACCTGGTGAGCAGGTGGTCCAAAAAGCAGGCTCCAGAAACGCCCGAAATCGGAAAATGTGCCTGCTTAGTAATGCTACCACATTAAAAACTTGGGCGATGCTTAAAGAGGTGGAGGCACCAAATTTTGGGATGGCATGTTCTTTGTTTCAAACGTTGCATATTGCCCTAGGGCATGTGATACATGTTCTGCAATTCATATATGTGCGGCAAATAATTCCTTATTGCATTACAGTTAAACCTGATTATAACGAACTGGGAAAAAGTCCAGGATTTTTCCTTACAATCTGGTTTTCGTTATGTGCAGTTCTCGCAGGAAGACTCGAAAGGACAGTGGAAACCATTTTAAGGGATAAATTTGGGTGAAGTCGCTGTTACTTGAAGCTACCGCGCTGATAGCATGACTGCGGAAGCAGCCGCTACCACCTCCGTCACATGTAGCGCAGCGCAGCTAGAAGTGAAGTGGGGAAGGCACTGCGACCGAGCTAGAGGAGAGCGCATGCAGTCGCGCTGCTGCCCCTACTGTAGACCGCCCTCAGAGGCTTCTTCCTGCATGTTCCCTCTCTTCATCTGCCTGCTGCTGTTGCTCCAGGAAATGGACTCTTTGCCCTGCGTCACCGGCGCTCTCCGCTGTCCCCACTCCCAACGCACGCCAGCACCCACACGGCGGCAATGGGAGCGCACTGCTCTTACAGCTTCTTTAAGTGCAAAAGCTTTAGAGACTCGTGCTCCTTAACGGCGTCGATAAGGACGTTAACCACCGTTGAAATCCTTTATCTTCCAGTACATAATTTATAACTCCCCTGTTGACCTCGTTCAGTCATACGAATACTTTAGATATCACCAGTTATGTCGTCGGCTAATAAAACACTTGGCTTCTTAAAACATCACCTGCAGATGCCCTCAACATGTGAGACTAGAAGCATACATTTCGCTCATCATAACTAAACTGTTATATGCATCGGCCATCGGGAACCCTCATCAAGCATATTTAATGAGTGCCCTCGAAATTGCACAAAACAGAGCCACCAGATTCATTCACTCTTCATACTCATAAGACGTCAGCATAACATCACTAAAATTTACATCAGGTTGTGTACTCTTTCTGCTCGCTGTCGCGCTGCTAGTTTTGTCTTGTTTCACAAGTTTTATTTTTCACCACTGAGACGAACACTACATCGGCGCACCCCCACCACGCAGATCCCATCGCATCGGTCACCCTCTTGAAGTTCTGCGCCCGCATGCCCATGCTAAAGTCTTTACCTACTCTTTTTTTGTCGAGTAGCCACTTCCTGGAACAGCCTTCCCCACCAAATCACTGCCATAACTTGCCCATCAACGTTTATGACTGCTGTCAGGGCCTGCACCATGTAATTCCTACCCCCTAAGTAACACCCCATGAGGGGTCTTTAAGGAAAATAAAATGAAGTGAAGGTGGAAAAGGCGGTGTCACCACAGTCTAAAGTTGCCATGGCTGACCTTGGGCTCCTGCGGCTCCATCGGGTTGTTAATAGTGAAAAACCTTGTGCAAGCTTTTCACTTCTCATGGAGGCCACCAGGAGCGCTGTAAGTGTGACGTCACCGTTGTCCTTGAGGAAGCCGAGTCGGAAAGTTTTGCTTGCGCACGGGGGCCTCCAGGAGCAGTGCGAAGTGATGCCGGCATGTACGGTGTAAAGAGTAAGCGCCTGCTTGCTCCTAACACACGTGCATGATGGAACCAGTAATATCAACTAGTACGGGGCTCTCTCTGAGTCTTCGCATTCACTGAATGCTGACGTGCCATCTACATCGATAGATGCTTGACCACGATGGAGCACTATCGCATTTCGCTCGTAAGGTGGAGTTTAAAGGGGTCGTGAAAAGAAAATGAAGCTGCCCAGTTGTAATTTTTATTGCTTCCATAAACATTAGACATGCCGATTCCGAAATATTTCAGTGCAATATTGAGTCTGCATTTAATAAAGCCCGTTTGAAATCGTTGCCTCTTTGTGCTCATAAAGTGACCATGCCACGCCATCGGCTGGCATAAGCATCACTCGACTATGTCATCTTAAGAAATTTAGAAACATAGAAATAACTAACTTTCATATATCCTAAAATAATAGATTCATAATAAAGTTAGAAAGTAAAAAAAGATTGGCAGTGGCTTAGCTCTGCTATGCAAGGATATGCGTAGCGTGAGGTATTGGTATATCTTGGTTAAGCTTGTTGTTATGTGTAACTGTGACTAAATTAAAGACGAGACAGTGTGCAGTATCAATTGTGAAGTGTTTATTTCTTATGGCTTCTCTTGTTCTCCTCGTTGGTGAAGCCATAGCCATTGGCGTTCGTTGTGTTCCCTGGTGTTGGCGTTGACAACGTTTTACACTCTGATCATTTTGAGGAAAGGAAGTGCGCATAATGGCTCCCTGGGTCAGTAGACTCCTGAATAGTGCTTATAGGTGCGTGGCGTGATGAGAGAGAGATGTGGGCTGCAGGCATTGACAAGGTTGTGCCAGAAACGCAGCGCTGAAGCCATAGGCCATCGGCGTTCATTGTGTTCATTGCCATTGGTGTTTTTCCTCCATGGAACATGGCGCAATAGCTGTGTATCCCTCCACATTTCTACATGCGGCGCAATATCCTCGCGCATGCGCAGTAGCCCGCAGCAGCGAGCGCACGCGGCAAGGCACGCCAGCTGTGCGTAGTGACGTCACTTGCTCCTCGTGCATGCGCAGTATGGTCAAGCAATAGAGCACGCGAAACGCCGAGACTGTGGCCAATGTAGCTCATGCTACAAAAGTGTGTCAGTGTTTCACACAGAAAATGCTTTCCTCTAGCATGAAAGAGGATTAGGTGTAATTTGCGGAGGGGTTTGCGAGTCAACCCTCCCATTGAGACGGAGATGAGAGGTCGTGTCCACGACCGGGTTTGATAGGCACACGGTCGGGGCTTCCGCAAACAGAGGTGCCGCGGGCTCTCAACATGACTCCGAAACGGCATCGCTACGCCTGATAGCAGTTAGCCACCGGTGTCCAACCGTGTATATGCATATCAATGACAGGCCGCACGCGCTGTGTCGTGTCAACGAGCGGCAGAATGCGAGCCCGGCCTGCGTGCCAGGATAAACGTCTTTTATAATAGAGATAAAAGTTGTTCAATCAATGAATCAATGCGAGCATGAAGAGTGCCAGCATCATTGTGACGTAAGGTCGTATTTCTTGCGGCCGGTGTGCCAGCCTGGATGCCGGCCGCCGGCGTCAGAAAAATGCACTAGTATTGTTTGTCCACGTTCATAACAAGCCCTGTGATAGATGAATGTCAAAAAGTAATCATTTTTGAGGATTGTTAGCCATACCGAGTTGCAGTGGCTGCCACTTGGCTGCTGCAGACTGGTGCGGCTCGCCTGACGTCTGCTAGCTGCGCTACTGAAGGCTGTGGAGATTCACGCTGTCTCGAGGTCAGCCTGTGCTGCTCCTTTTCGACGTTTCGAAACCCTGCCCACTAGCGGAGACGCGGTACGGCTCTGGGCGCTGCCTTACCACCCACTGGGCCATCCGGTCTCGCGGGGATCCCGGCTGCGCTCCTTGGGGACGTCCTACGTGGTCGGCTGATTGGGCTGCAGGGGTATGACGTAGGGGCAAAGTTGTGCTTGTTCGGTAGCCAGTTGCGGGAGCGCGGGGAGAGTTCGAGACAGGCGTGCGACGAGGGCGGAACACGGGCCGACGCAAGTGGCAAGGTACGTGAGCGACCATTATTCGCTGTCCTCAAGGCCTTTGCCAGCGGGCATTTGCGTGCCTTGTCATACAGGTCCCCAGCATCGCAAGCCGAGAGCCTCGCACCCTGCCCTTTCGGAACCTGCGAATGTCTGGCAAAACCTGGCGAAAGCACCCACAAGGCGTTGCAGAAATCAAGCACAACTTTATTTCATTATGGTACAAGTTCACACTTAAAGGGGTGACGAGAGTAGTGCCTCTATTATAGCGGCTGCCAGTTGCGAAGCTTCCTAAGATGCGGGTTGATGCGAAACCAGCTAGGCTTAGCGACAACCTGGGCAATCAGGGAGCCTCACAGTTCGTCACTTGGCACGCCGTAGGCAGCATTGTTGCCGAAAGCTCAGCTGCTGTCGTTGGTCAAATATAGTAGGCAGCCTTTCTGATAGCATGGCAGTTTTGTCTTTTATGATGCGAACGGGAGATGCACCGAGCCTGCAGGCCAGCTGGCCAACCTCCATCCTGTCTGCCGCCATCATAGATTGTTCTTGACGTAAATAATGAACCCTGAGATAGTGAAATGTAAAAGCTATGTCCGCTTGATGAACGCTGACTAATGTCGAGTTGTTGGTAGAAGTAACAGCTGTGATACAAGAGCAAATTTCTTGCTACAACCGCCTCGCATCCAGCTGTTGCTGGCCGGCCATTGCGGTCTGGCCCGCGCGCTTGGCGTCCGCTAGCTTAGCTGCTGACGGCATTGCGGAAATTGACCACATTTTTATTTTATTGTGAGATAATGCTCTTGACAGTAAAGCGATGCCAAAAGTAGGCCTTTTATTATAGCGCAGGTGACTTCCGAAGCGTCGTCCGCTGTGGCTTCGATGTAACGACCAAGGCAGCCAGACAGCAGCACAGTTCTTCGCCCGGCATGCCCACAGCTAGTGCCGTTCCCGAAAGCTCGCTACTTGGGCAGGCATGCTTTGTCACTAGAGCAGGCAGTCTTTCTGATCACATCGCTGTTTTGTCTTTTCTAGTACAAACTTCAAGTAGCCAAGCGGCACTCAGGCAATGCTGTATGGTGGCAAAGCGCCGACCAAAGAGCAACCTGAAAATGGGCACAATGTGAAGGCACAGGAGAGCACGTTCAAAGGGGCCGCGAAACACATTCTCGATGCATTGCTTTGCCTGTTGGTTGCATAGAATGGGTTATAGTGATGCTATTAGCATTAATCATACCTCGTATATTCCGGTTTTTAATATTTTAATTCGCTCACAAAAACCAATTCATGGCACTGTTGGTGTCACTACACAGTGGCAGTTTTCAGCAGTGGATGTAACATTATCGGGTAGGTGCTTGATGATTGGACAAACAGTAAATATACTGCAAATTGTGTGAATAAATGAAGATAAGTTTTGTCGCGTTTTTGAGTTTTATGTTAGATCAACAAAACCAACATGTTTGCCTTACATAAAAGCACTGCAAAGCAAGAAAAACAAAAAAATACCACCAGAGGCTCTGGCTATTGTTCTGCATCGTTGTACACATCTATGACCTGGAACACAGCACTTAAGGCTACTCTCTATGTATCTCCGAATGGCTTGGCGGAATGGATCTGATCGAGCTATTGCATTCTACAAGCGTTTGTTTTGGTTCCAGGGAAGGACACAGAAAAATTCAGGGGTGCACTTTGTTGACCTAAAGTGCGGTGAGGCGAAAGCCTTAAGCGCGGTGTTGCTGCTTGTGTCACTGACGCGTTGTTAAGATGTTAGGCTTCGCCTCTAAGAGTGAAACGCGACAGCGTCTTTCAACGCTGCCAGGGAGTCCATAGAACGCCATTGCCCATTCGGTTCTACGCCTTGCTCGTCATAAATTCGTTTTTGAGGGAAGGAAATGTATCTGCCTCGCATATCTAGGTGGACACCTAAACCTCATGTAACGGGAAGGGAGGAAGATGGGAGTGAACGAAAAGACCGTATTCACTATTCGCACCTTTTTTCATTCCAAACCATCGAGCTGGCATGACGGAGTGGTTAGCATGCTCATCTCGCACTCCAGTGACCGGGGTTCGATTCCCGAACTCGACCAATTTCCTATTCGGTTTTATTTATTTATCTGGCCTGACTGGAAGGGTTAATCAGGCTAATTGGTTAATTAAGCAATTAACTAAACTCAGTCCCACTTACTTGGACCATCACTATACGATCCCTTTAATTGGTTGCATGGTTACTACCCAGAGTACAATGGCCCCGTTTGAAATTCGCGCACTGTGACGTCACGATTGTTTCGACCAATTGAAAAGCATGACATTTCTGTCGACAACTCCTGCTTACAACGATGATGCATTAAAGGCCTTAAAAGAGACACTGGTTTCACATTTGCCAATGTGCATTGTCAGCTTGAGGAGGATCACCAGGCACGGCGCCAGATAGTGCCACGTTCCTGTCATCAGCGCGCAGTGGCAGAGCATGGTACACGGGGGCGGTAGCATCAGGCGCTATGCTAAAAAAGTATCTTTCGCTCGAGTTTGGATAAGTCAGGGAAAGCCATTGGTCAATATTCCCTTCCGCGCCGTCAACGTGACGATGAAGCATCGGTGGGCCAGCTGGGCATCCACATGGTTGTTGTAACCATGAAAACTATGCTGCCAGCCTTGGCAAAAATGAGTTGCAGCAAATAGGCAACCATGATCTGCAAACTTCCACGACGTGCTCAGATAGGCTGCTTTGATTGGTCCCACCCAGTGTGTCATCGGGAGAGCGAAATGGGAATGGGAAGCCTTGCCAAAATCGAGTTGAGGGCAGCATTTTGTTTGCTTGTATTTTGAAATTTCTTCAATGAATAACTCCCGTCCCTATGCATCGATTCCTGCAATTCTTTTTGAGTCAGCATCTGTGTGACACAAAGAATCCACCTGAAGTATATCCGGCATCCCTTCAAGCAGTGCTTCGTAGCCCCTTTGACTAGTGGAAATGGATATTGATGATGCCTGCGCCATTCGCCACACCATCTGGGGTTCGGGGCAGACACAGACATGGTGTTGAGAAACTCCACTAGGTGATATGAGCATCTATGCTGTCAGCACAACGGCGTAGCTTATGGGTTTAGGCCATGGAGCAAGAAACCTTTAAGAGTGGAAACTCCGCTGTTTGCGGCGACTAGAAAAGGTCACAAGCCCGCGTAGCCACTATCATGCTGGCGGCCTGGAAAGAAATCACTGCCGTTTTGGTTGCCAAGGCAACCGGTCGAGCGTGTTGCTCCCGTTCGGCCGCGCGCGCGCCTGACTTCTATTGAGAGCACTCTCGCGAGCTTCTTTACTGCTGGTAGCCCGAAGAGCAACTAGTGTACGCTTCAACCATTTGAGCACAGTAAACAATAAAACGCATTCTTTTCCATGACTGTTATAAAGTGATCTGTAGCTTCTGGTTGTACGCAAGGCCATTGTTTGACACCCACGTGATGACTTTGAGTGGATGGGTATGCTGCTCGCATTTGTCGAAGGCAAGCATGCCTTCACGTTCGTCGAGTATGTGACCACGCTGAGTTCCATCTGCAGGAGGATAACTCGGGCGTCATACGGTGCAGCGTTTATGACTACGCGGCAGCCGAGAAGGCAAAAGTGGCTACAACTAGGTCAGTAGAATAAGAGATTGCTACGGAAACGGTGTAAAGCGCTTTATATTGCCCACCACTTCTTGTGCCTTTTGAGCGTACTATACACGCATTGTGCTCTTGTACCGTAAGAAGAGGCGCACAGGTAATAATATACAACTTGTAGATGCTCACCTTCTCCCTGCGACACTCTTTTGCAATTTTGAACACAACGCCTGCGTCCCATCTTAGTCTAGCAAATTCCGAAGGAGGCCGTACTGCGTGTAGCAGCGCTGTTATTATTACAGCCCTCGAACAGACAGCGACAAGAACTGTTGCTGTTTGACTTAAGGGCGCACAAATACAACGTTACAGCGTGCCTGCTGAAGCAAACCCTGGTGTCGTATGCTTGTCATCTGCTTTGAACGCGCGCCACCGGAGCTGCCTGCCCGAGCGCTGCATTTTTTTTTTGTTGCGGCTTCTATGACGCGCCGCATGGCTCCGCCACTGCATACGGCCCGTCGGCGCATACAATTGTGGTCTTATCTAGTCGCCCGCGCTCGCTCGTGCTGACGGGAGTTGCACCTCCTAAATGGTCTTGCTCTGTGGTTTAGGCCTACTTCCTTTTTATAGGCATGTGCAGTGTGTGTCAGCATGGGTGCTGTGTGTGTTCATGTTTGCTGTAGCATGTCGGATCACTGCTTGCTCACGTGCCTGGTGCTTCCAACAGCATGAGTGGAAAACGCGAGGTCCTCTCCCTAGAAGTGAAGGCCAGCATATTATACCCCTGTCACACGGGCACATCAGACCGCAATCGGTCTCGAACGCAGTTGAAGTTTGAAGCGCGATCGAGGGGGATAGCTGCTACATGTATCCACTCGATTTCAATTTGCTAGTTAGATTTCTACATACGAGATGGCACTGCACACACTATCATCATCGCCATCGATTTCTAATAAATTAAAAATTACAATCGTTAATAACAACTTTCTTGTGAAAATTTCAAACTATGAGCAGAAAAAGCAGCTTAATTACTTTCGCTGTAAATGGTGTAAACACGACACTTTTAGCTGGCTGTGCTGTAGCGTCCCTCAGGAGCACGTGTAAACGGTAGCGCCATCTAGTGACAAGGCGCCAAAGCACATCAACTCTGTGTTGAAGAAATTTTCATCCATAATTACTGATAACTAGGGTTTGTGCATTGTGAGCCTTTTTTTTCGTTTCAAGAAGAAAAACTGCAAATAGTAGAAGATGTTACAAGTTACTAAAAGCAAGACAACTGCTTTGCCAGGTGTTATTGCGAGGTAAACACACTGCATTTAGTTGGGCCTAAGAGCTTGAAAATCGCCAAATTATCTGAAAAACAGGGGCTAGTTATCGCTTACACCTCTATGCGTGGGCGAGAGTGTGCGAAATAAAAGTGAACCGCTGCCATTTGAGCGAGCTATCTCGTCGAAGGATCCAGCGGTGACACGTATTTACTCCCAAGCGGGCGAGCAGGGTGCCGCCATCTTGTCAACGCATCCCATAATGTGCCCTTAGCGCGCGCACACAATGACACAATACGTGCGTACGTATGCAAAAAAATGTTTTAACCCATTCGCTGCCACATGAAGCATGCATGGCCGGTCCTCCCGTACCGCCCATATTCGGCGCTCCGAGCTGAGTAGCTCATTGCTCGCGTTCCTGCTTCGGTTGCAAACCGTTACAGCAAAACGAAAACTCAGATCGTGAAAAAAAAAAACTCCTTTATTCGACCTAGAGTCCCAAGTTCTGTCTACATTAGCGTCGAGTTTTACTGGTTTTTCTTTGTGTGAAAAAGCTTAAAGCATTCGGACATATGTAGCACGACTCCGCACTTTTCACACTGTCACCGGCTCTCACTTTTTCTCTTTTTCACTTTGCACACTTAGCATTGCCTTGAGGGATTTTGTTTCACTGCATTCGGCGGGATCTGTCGTGGAAAATGAGCTCACTCGGCTGCTTCCAGACGCATGGGAGATGGGCCGGCTGTCTGGACTCCTCGTCTGCGGTAGCCAAGAGCTGCGGCTTCTTGAATGATTTCCTCGGCAAGGCGGATTTTTCATTTAGTGTAGCTTCCTTTTTTCCCGCATTTCTTTGCTTGTAGAATGTAGGCGTTGTAGACTGCTATGTCAAAAATATAAAAGAATATCTTCTTACATCCTTTGGCGTACCGCCGCATAATGGGAAATGCCAGCTGCTGATCTTGATGGTCCACGCCTCAAATTCCCTTGTTATATTCCACTATAACTTTAGGTTTTAGCACAGGCTCTTTACCTTTGTGCTGTCTCTTTCCAGGTAAATTGGCTTTTGAGGAAAGGAAACGGCTCAGTATCTGTCTCACATATCTCGGTGGACACCTGAACTGCACAAGAAGGGAAGGGAGGAAGGTGGGAGTGAAAGAAGAAATGGAGAAAGAGTTCGCGGTAGTGGAGTTCTCCGAATAATTTCGACCACCTGGGGATCTTTAATGTGCACTGACATCGCACAGCACACGAGCGCCTCTTGCGTTTCACCTCCATCGAAACGCGGCCGCCGCGGTCTGGTTCGAACCTGGGTACTCCGGCTCGGTAGACGAGCGCCTTACCACTGAGCCACCGTGGCGGGTGACAGTGTCACGCTGTGGCAAGTTGAAATCACTGTGACAGGCTTTCGGTCCTGCCTTTGAAGCGCCATGATTCCATGAGAGAACATGGTCTCACACTGACCTTTCTTCAGATGCAATCCTTTGAACTGTTTCGGCATGTTTTTCCTGTTCAGTCGCACCATTCCCACAGCATTGGAGCCACCATTTTTGATTGCCAAGTAAAGTTTGGGTGACGAATACCAGTTCTCCAAGTAAATGGTGTGGCCGTCAGCGAGCCTGTCACCAACGAGGTCAGTGACGACAGCTTCACTGCACAACATTGAAGAAGTTGCGTCTGACTTTGTGTAACGAGGTCAATGACGACAGCTTCACTGCACAACATTGAAGAAGTTGCGTCTGACTTTGTGTTTTGCCCAGTGTATATAGAAAAATTCAGGCAATAGCCACTGCAAGGGTGGAAGAGCGGGCTAGTTGGTAGTTCATCTTGAGGAAAAACACAGCGCACTCCTAAGACACGGACAAAGAAAGGCAACGCTGTATCGTCTTGCCTTTCTTTGTCTGTGTCTTAGGAGTGCGCTGTGTTTTACCTCAAAAATAGCCACTGGATGACTCGCAAAGCTTATGAAAATTGATCCCAAAACGCGCACGCTTGGATGGGATGAATTGCATGTATTGCAGGCGTCCGCGGAATTTCATGAAACTTTCATCCACAGCAAGGCCCTCTTCAGCAGAGTACGTGCTTTTGAAAGCTTTCAGCAGATAACAACTGGACGAAGCTTACAGAGCCTATCATCAGAGCTTGTGGCTTCCGCACGACAAAAATGCCAAAACCGCTTCCGTGGCATCACTTCTCCAAAAATCGGGGTTCTGATCACACTCCTTTCTGACCAGTACGCGTGTATCGAGCTTTTTTTTTACTTGCCTCATCAAGATACACGGCGCAATGTAAAGCTTCACGTCTGCTGTTGTTGTCGGGAACTGTGCAGGGTCTGGCTTTGAAAGCTGGGTCTCTCTTGCAAAATCGTTTGTGTACTCGCAAACCGATTCCCACATCTCATTATTTAGTAGGGCATTTAAGGATTCTAGCGGAGAACTTGTGCTTGTCAGGGCCCCATTCATGCACCTTTTCAGCCCAGGTGATCCCGTAAATGGAGCTGTCCTTACTTTTTCCGCACTGTCGTTGTCTTTCCAGATTCATTCAACCATTTTTGGACGCTTAGCTGTCAAGGCACATGGGCTGTCTTCATGTGACTCTGGCTCAGAACCACTGTCTAGGCCGCTGTCATCCTCGGATGACGGCTCGGACGAGTCATACTCTTCATTAGACATGTCGTCGCCATCGCTATCGAAGAGAACGACCAGAATTTCCGCGTCACAAAGGCCGCGTCGCCCTCTGCGGTCAGCCATTTTTTTTTTGAATAGGTCAGCAGTCAACAAAACGCAAAAAAAAAAATGAAAAAACGTTTCTAGCACTGGTACATGCTGCCACCTGTTTCACAAACAAGCAAGTATTTTTCTTACAAAACTACAAGCAGTGCCATCCATCAACAACTTTGCAAAACACAAAATAAGAAGCGACCGTCGTCTTGCCGGCTTTGTTAATACCGCCACCACGCGCAACCCCGGCGATTCGCTGGCTTTGGCAGCGAATGGGTTAAAATTGTGCTCTTTTCTTTATCACAAATATCTCAGTACTCTTTAGTTTTAGCCAGGGTGTCGAACCGGAATTTTTTCGGGTTCGGTTCAGGTTCGGGTTCACGCCTTTCGGGTTCAGTTCCGGGTTCGGCTCCGGAGCGACATTCCGTTCCGGTTCGAACCGCTCCGGATAGCGTCGAACCGGTTCAAACGGGTTCAGACTATAAAAAATGGCTGAGGCTTAGCTAAGGTTAAGCCTAGTCAGATGCGAAGCATATTGATGGCTAGGCTTGGTAATACATGGCTTTCCTTGGTTGAATACTTGGTCATTTTAATACAACCACTAGAAGCCTTCGTCGTGGGGGAAGACAACGGCATGGCTACAGCGGAACGCCGACTAACCCCGAGACGCGCGTTGGGTGAGCGCCTGGATTGCTACGGAAGCCGCGTCTGCCTGCCCAGTGGAGCGAGCGTTTCACCTACACCGAGTGTGAACGCGCGTTCGAAATGCGCGGGAATGCCGCTCGAGGACATTCCGGCGTCTGTGCGA
The DNA here is from genome assembly GCF_055824585.1 of Amblyomma mixtum. Taxonomy (NCBI): domain Eukaryota; kingdom Metazoa; phylum Arthropoda; class Arachnida; order Ixodida; family Ixodidae; genus Amblyomma; species Amblyomma mixtum. The sequence continues at coordinate 441,837 of NC_143012.1, forward strand.
TGGCATCGTTCTCCCACTCCCAGCGCGTGACGGCGATCTGTCGGAAGCAGTGTCGCGCACAACCACAGCGACGGCGCGAGGTGGGCCCCCGTTTCTCCACTGTCGCGACGTCATCGTGTCACGTGGTGTGGCATCATCGTGTCACGTAATTTGGAGGCGCACAACCACAGCGACGGCGCGAGGTGGGCCCCGTTTCTCTACTGTCGTGACGTCATCGTGTCACGTGGAGTGACGTCATGTATCACGTGATTTGGAGGCGCATAACCACGGTGAAGGGCTGAAGTGGTAGCTAAAGTAGTATGCTTCGCATAAAAATTCTGAACGTAGGTTTTTATTCAACCTTGTTTTTCTGCTTACTTTTCTTTGTGAAATCAACATATAAAGCAACACTGCAAAAGTTACTCAATGCGAGATGTTTTACTGTCCGCGGCTAAAGGATTTAAATTTACTCAAGAGCCGCGAAATCAAATGAACTCAGAATTAGTGTACACTGGCTTTGTGAACTAGACTCTATCTGATGAGCTACATAAAAAAAAGCTGATGGATTTTTCATCTACGAAACTTTTAAGCTTCAGCAGTTTCGGAGTCCCCGTCAGGCGAGTAATGGGTCTCTCTTGAAGCTCGTGTCAATTGGGAATTTCTCCGCCGCAAAATGCTTAAGCGGGCGCCGTCAGGACCGCTGCATGCGCCCACTATGAGCGGAAGTTGCCTTGTATTTGCAGGTATATACAGTAAAGACACCATTTTGTCACCCCAAAAGCGGCTTGCCAGTCACCCCCCACTCTGGCACACCTGCAGCATACATCTAGAGAGTTTACCAAAAATATTTTATTTTCATCACCTGCCTTCCCTTCAACTAAGGCATTGTGGCTTTAAATAAACGTTTTCATCATCATCATCATCACCTGCTCTATATCGCCTTTGTAACTCGCATTATATATCTCGACCACCTATAGCTCGTTTCTTCAAAAACACAGCTAATCGTGGCTTGTCGCTAGTACAGTGTAAAATTAAGATTTTAGCCTATGCTGATGTCGCCGTCTATTGCTCTGATGAAAAGAGCATGATAAAAAGGCAGGCTTGCATTGGTTGAGGACACTTCGTGTCTGCACGGACACAAACATGCGACGTCTTCAATGCGACGTTGCGTTGTGACAATGCAGCGATTGGTGCATTGCGAGAGGAGGACCGTAAATTCGTTAAAATAGAATTTTTGTTACTTTTCTGGGACGTTTTCAAAGGCAGCCCATGCGTGGACAGATTTCCATGCTACCTTGATACAGATGGTGAGTGTTTTGTCCACTAACCTGTTTCATGATTTTTATTTTCCGAAACCGATAACCACCGCTTCCTGGCAGCTGTGCTTATTAGGTGACTAAATGCTCATCTGTCTTTTATGTACATAGCCGTGAGGGAATTTTGCGCTGACACACTCGATTTCCTAAATATTCGCTTTTCTTTACAATACCTTCACGGCTTCTCCAGAATACAGCTGACAAAGCTCCTGATCGGTCATTACTTCCTCTACGTGCAGCCTTACCTAGCCTTTCTTGACGGCCTTATATTAAGGCGAGTTCAGAGGATGTACATTCAATGGGCCCCAAGAACCTTTCTTAGACTTCAAACGTCGACCATACGTGTCAGCACATGCCATCGAGCCAAGGGTACGTTTGTGCCATGATCAGAGAATTGCTACATCTGCAAGCAAGGAGGGACAATTGAACAACGAAATTATTTGAGACGCTATGTTCGTTTCAGACATAGCTCGCTTCAGCAGCCTCTTAAAAAGGACATTGAGGTCATGCCTTACACTATAAGATTTGTGCCAGTAATGAAGGACACCGGAATTCCGTGTGAACTTTTCCTGTTAATAAGACTGCTTATCGTGTGAATAAGCTGTATGCTTACGCACAATTGCCACTTTCGGCCAGGTCACTGTTCAGAGAACAGTTCATTTCAGCTCAGAACGTACATGCTGCGAAAGTTCAACCTCCTGACTGGTAGCCCTTTCTTGACGTGTGCGTATTCAGGAATTTTTATGTGCAGGCAGAGCAAGGGAGTGATAGTGGCATGAGGCCGTATGCCGACGTCGCGGAATTCGACCCAGTCAAGTAAGGCAAGACGAGGTCAGGGAGGTTTCTATATTCTATGCGGCCACAATAAAAAGAATCTTCAAAGATGGCCGATTAGCCTAAGGCATCAGTAAACGAAGCTTCTCTGTTGCGGCCGCCGCCACTGGCTTGATTCCCACTTAGCGTTAGAGTATTGTATGTAGTTGGTTTCTTTACTGCGTTAGCAGTATAGTCTCCTTTCTCAAAAATTCAAAAATTTCCGTCTGTCTGTGTGTGTGTGTGTGTGTGTGTGTGCGTGCGTGCGTGTGTGTGTGTGTGTGTGTGTGTGTGTGTGTGTGTGTGTGTGTGTGTGTGTGTGTGTGTGTGTGTGTCAATGCATGCGTGCGCTTAAGCATGTGTTTGGTGGGCGCACATCCGGGCACTCACTGGCAAAAATTTGACAGACAGTTGCAATTGTCGGTAATGCGAAGTTTAAGCGCAACTCATCACACGCTACCTGGCATGTGGCGTACGCTGCTAGCCACTCTTGGGGTCTTCCCGTGGCTCTGCTACTTGGACAACCGGCTACGCCGACTACGCCGACTACGACGCGCAACTGGGGAATGGACGCATAATAGCTGCGGTCTAAAATGCCCCATCTACCTGCAGCCGATCTACCTGAGGTGGAATGCTGTGAGTGCTGCAGGTGTGCCGTCGCAAAGCGTTCTACAAAAGAACGCGAAAACGCTAGCGAATCCTGCATCTGTGGTGCAAAAACTTGTCTTTGAGTCGTCGCGGTGGTGAGCGGCGAGATTACAATAAGTTGGAAATTTTCGCTGGGACGCGCCGCTCAGTTGCCCATTCGCTTGCATGTGAACCAACCTTAAGCCTCTCTCCTCAGACACAAACAAGCCGAAGCGAGGGTTCTCGCACAGCTCCCGCCCTCACCGTTCGACCACGTTTTTTATGTGGCACTCTCGGTAAAAGAAGACGCATTGCGTTCGCTGCTATTGACGAGGGTGGCGCTGGTGAACTCTCTCATGGTTCGGTTTCACTGCACGTAAGTACCCCTGAAAGCCAGAAATATAAGACAATCGCAGCCGCAGCGCGGAGGTAGGCAGACAACTTAAATTTCCTCACTGTGCGCTTTTCTGTACAGCCTCCACAGAAGAAGGCAGACGACTCATGTACTTACAGGGTATTTGTTTCCTCTACTGTTGTACCGGCAACCTATTCTGGAGTTCCTTAACACCAGTGCTTTAAAACGTGTTAAGTGAATGTACATTTATTTCTTCTGCTGCAAAAACGTTCTTCTCTAAGCTTCATACACCGACGCTGCCTGTCAAGGCATTACTTCATGCTGAGGAGATGTTTGTGTCATGGACGGTAAATTACCGCCTGCTCAATGCGACAAAGACCATTGACCATTGTTTTATTCTGCGCAGTGATGCTACGTTCTTCTGGGACATAATTACGGCGAACGTACACTTGAGAAGGGCATTGAAATCGCACGGATTAGTACCCGTTTTTTGCCAGTGGAGAAAAACTGTGTTTTGCCGTGTGATTGACTGTTTAGTCTCAAGAACCGTATGATTGATCGCCGCCGAATCACCGCCGAATCACCGCGGTCATCGAAATCTTTGTTCCGTGAGCAGTGCGCTTTGGTGAGGGGAGTATATGTTGCCCTGGAAGGGCCGCTTTGCTGGCGCTCCTATCTATATGCATGGGTGTGCCTCTCAGATGTTCAGGGAGGTGGGGACGTGCAGCGGTGTGGTGGGCTCGTTTTACACAGCCTGGTGTTTTGTGGCATGGGCTTACTCCGATTTTCCTTTTCGGCACTATTTCCATGCAATAAATAAAAAATCGTCGCCGTAGCTCAGTTGGCAGAGCACCGAACACAAAATTCGGAGGTCGGGGATTCGGATCCTATTGGCGGCATGTTTTTTTTCAGTTTAATCAATTATCGTTAAAAATAATTACTCTTTAAGCTCCTATTGATGAACACCGCAAATTACTTTTAAAAAAGTACATCCCCTATGCTCCTTGGTTTCGGTTATTGTTGGCTTCCCTCATGTGCGGCAGAGAGGCAGATATAAGCCGCACGTCAGAGAATTCAAGATGCAGCAGTCTGAGGACAGCGTGACGAAGCTGCCCGCTAGCGATTGATATTTTTTTTTATATAAGCAGAAGAATTTCAGTGCATCGACATAACAGAAAACCACTTCATCACAGTTACATTTCATTTCAGTAGCCCCTTTCTAGGCGTTTATCACATCTCAGCGAGCGCATGTATTTCCGCATGGCCTCTTTGTGTAATCACTATTTTCTTTTTCTAAGTATCGTACCCCTGCTACATGCCAGCCTTTCATTGCTTATTTCCGTCGCGTGCCACAAAGAATGTTCGGATTCTTTAAAAAGAAAGCGCATATGTATATTTCTTTGTTTTGTAATAATAGTATTATGTGTGTTCTGAGTCAAAGCGGCGCGGAGTCTATCAGGAACGCTGTAGTGGAGGACTCCAGATTATCGTAAACCAGCAGGGATTCCTCAAAGTGCACTCACATCGCACAGCACACACGCACTTTTTGCATTTCGTCGCTATCAAAATGCGACCTCGCCACCGGTATCGAACTCGCGACCTTGACATTAGCAGCCGAGCACCACAACAACTGAGCCATCGTGAGGGGTCTTATTCATTATCTGCCATCTGAGACAAAGAATGCCTCAGAAAGTAAATGTTGCACAACGTAATTGGATCATTGCGCCTATGCTTCACATATTTATGGTACTCGACACAAAGAAAAGGAAACCATTCTCACTCAGTGCTTTACAAGTTAAAGCTGTGCTAACAGTTCGAGTAAAGCTGTACGTAAGCATGTGAAAGGGGGATACTATAAAATATAACATCTCACGTCAATCTGGCGTAAAATGCTTTAGAATTAGCAAAAGCACATTGCGGAAACGCCAATTAGCTTTCTTCCTAGACACGAGACTTCTTTCAGTTTTTTTGTCGAACTGGATGCAATTTCGACTGGATGCCATTTTCTCACTGCATAGCGCCGACAGCTTTCGCTGGGTAAATCTGCGTGCTGGCATATGCCGTTTGGTCTGAAAAAAAAAAGAAAAGAAAGTATGCCGTGTTGCACAAAATGTGCGGCTGAACCGAGTCCCGAACCGGTTCGGAACGGTTCCTTTCAATCGTTCCGGTTCGGGTTCAGTTCCAAGATGGCGAAAAAAATTTGGGTTCGGTTCGGTTCCAGTTCCGGGCAAAAATTCGGGTTCGGTTCCGGTTTCGGGTTCAGGTTCGGTTCCGGTTCGACACCCTGGTTTTAGCTGCAATATTTTGTTTCAGTTGGTGTTTGGCCTGGGAACGAGGCTCGCAGCGACCCCTCGATCGTGATCCTTGCAGTTGAGCAGGATCGTGGTCGATCGCGACTGAATTCGCCGTGTAGCAACGCCGGATCTGCATCGAGTTCGATTTCGATCGACTTGATTGCGATTGAAAATGCCCATGTGACAGCAGTATTAGAAGTCGTCTCAAAGGGCAAAAAGAACGATGTCGCCGCCCAGTTCGAAATAACGCAGAGCTCGTTCTCCACGATTTTGAATTCAAGGGATTCAATAATCATCTCCCTAAAGAAAGGAACACGTGGCTTGCGGAAAAGGGTGAAGGCAGCGACATATGAAGATGTCGATAAAGCTGTTTCCAAGTGGTTCTCGTCATCCCAAGCGCAAAACATCCCCGTCGGTGGTGTGGTCCTACAGCAAAAAGCGAAAGTTTTTGCCTGCCTTCTTGTCCACCACGACTCCCAGGCGAGCAGTAGGTGCTGCATAGGTTTAAGGCCAGGCACTCAGTTGTCAGCAAAAACTTAAGCAGAGAATCATCTTTGCCTGACGCTACAGAATCAGCCGCCTGGATTGAAAATCCAGTTCCTGAAATCCTCGAGTGTTACGATCCGGCAAATGTCTATGATGCCAACGAAATGGCATTGTTCTAGTGGTTGCTGCCACATCGCACACTGGCATTGAAAGGCGATCGTGGCCTGGCGGCAAGCACAGCAAGCTGCATGTCACAAGCCCTCCTGTGCATCAACATGGATGGGAGTGACAAGCATTTGCCACTAGTAATTGGGCACAGCTAGAAGCCACTGTGCTTCAAGTATGCGTGGCAGCTTGAGATCGACTACGCGTATAACAAAAGCGCATGGATGATCCGCGACATTTTCCGCAGTTGGCTGCTAGCACTTGAAAAGGACATGAAGGATGCTGGACGCCGCATGTGCCTTGCACTCAACAACTGCTCCACTCACCACTTTTGGGACTTGGACCAAGCTGGCACATGTGGAACTGAGGTTCATTCCACCAAACTGCATGTCACTCATCCAGCTGCTTGATCAAGGCATAATTAACAGTTTGAAGTGCTCTTATCGCCGATGGCTGATTGACAAGCTGCTGCCTGGCATCAGTCAACGAAAGTCTATTTGTTTCAAGCGCTCGAGATGCTGTCCGCATCTTGAAATGCAACACCGAAGCACATAATCAAAAACTGCTTTCGTAAAGCAGGCCTATCAGTAGCCGCGGCCACAGCAGCTTGTCCAGAGGGGGACGAAGAAAGTGATGGTTTGCCTGAAAATGCACAAGAGCAAGAAGCCTGCTCTGCCGGAGGGCGCCGAGATAGACGATTACGTTCTTGGCGATTCCTGTGTCCTTGCTACAGAAGAGGTGACCATAGAATCAATCTTGAAGGATGTGATCAGGGAATCTGAAGGTGAGAGCAAAGCAGACCGTGAGGACGGTGTGACGACGCTCCCTCCTCTACGCGATTGACATACTGAGGGGCCGAAGAGGCCATGTGGTCCTTGTGGGCCTGAAATGTCGTTGCTGATGGTTAAGAAGGCCCAAAAGAAAGTGATGGCCGAGGGTCAACATCAAGTTCTGAAACCAAGCAGCTCATTTGGGCCGATCTCAGTCAGCATACCGCGTACACCAATGTAGTTTCTGCGTTGTATTTAGCTTTGCCACACTACGCCAACGCCGATGCTCGGCGGACATCTCAACGACCCGTAGCTGACAGCGCATCATCGAACCAACCTCCTGGTCAGAATCAGTTTATTGTAGTAAAAAAAAGAAAATGTAAGGTGGACAAATTCATACGGAAGGAGGTCCCGTAGTGAGTGACTGTACTCGGGCCTCCTATATCATTAAGTAAAACAGTAGTAATTAGTGAAACAGTAACTGCAATAAAAACTCATTGAACACTTGTGTAGTTCTCGCTATCGGCAGTGGTACAGTTAATAAAGAAAATGGGGGTACAAACAAACATAGGCATATTCTAGTAGTACATAGCTAACGAAGTTATACAATATAAAACAAACAGGAGAGGAAAACGTGATCGCTAAATTTGTGCTTGCAACATACATGGTCTGTTCTGAAAGTAGTAGGACTCATTTTTTTAAACAAAATTTATTCAAGAGAATAGTACAAACGATTACAATTTTTCAAGGTAGCACCCTTCCGCACCTACTCACTGCTGCTAAGGAGTTTTACAATTTTCGTACGCCTCCAGGAACGCCTGGACCGGAATGCTGTTTAGCTCCCTCGTCACGGCCTGTTGAACCACCTCTACCGATCCGTGATGTTTCCCCTCGAGCGTCGATTTTATTCTCGGGAATAGAAAAAAGTCTGGCAGGGCCAAGTGGAGGCTGTAGGGGGGCTGAGACAGCGTTGCCGCCTTGTGCGGGACAAAAAATCGGGGTCCTCATTCAGATGACGAAGAAGATCCTACCGGTTGGCCTTTTCCTCCTCTGACAACACTCCCGGCACCAACTTCGCACACGCTTTCCTCATGGGTAAGTTTTCTGTCACGATCCCAAAAACTTGGGTTTAAGGAATGCTCAAGTCATCAGCAATCATTCTGATAGATCACTGTTAAGTAAATGTTTCCCTCGCTACACATTTTCGTTGGTCTTGCTGGTCGAAGGGCGTCTGAAGCGGTCGTCTTCCTCCACTCTTTCCTTACCTTCTCGGAAAAGCTTGTGCCTATCAAAAACACCTGATCTACCCATGGAAGCATCACCGTAGGCCTCCTTAATCATGTTGTGAGTCTTTCTGCCCGTTTTACCAAGATTAACTCAAAATTTGATCGCGTATCGCTGATGCAGTAAACGCTCGACGATTCTGCGTGACGAGACGTTTCGACAGGGGTTCACAGTACAAGCGACCTCCTCTTTTTAACGGCCGAGAGCCGACTGCCGATTTTCCACAGCATTCCCAATATCCCCCTTCAACGATCCTGCACGCGCAGACCACCTCTCGTCCGCCCGTTCGCCCAGGAAAAAACCAGTCCTACTACTTTCAGAACAGACCATGTATAATGCACAGTTCATAAATATGCTATTAGCTCCTGTGCAGTTAATTTAATAAGTGTATGATTTGGAAAACCAGCTTAATCATTCTTATGAAGAATTTGTTTTTTTTTTAGCTCATTTTTGTATTTACATAGTGGATTTATGTTTCTTAATTCCACAGGTGAGCTGTTCCAGAAAGAAAGTGATAAAAAATGAACTGCTTGCTTGCCATAATTGGTGCGTACTTTAGGGACGAGTAGATTTCTGTTAATCACAAATCTTGTTGCGTTTGCTTTTGTAAGCTCTGCAGGGGTTATGCTTCTTTCAGAGCTAAATATCCTGGTTTCGTCAGCATATAGTATATATTTGGAAGAAGGAAGGCAATTAGGTAAACTGTTAATATAAATTAAAAATGATATTGGGCTGAGAATAGATCCTTGTGGCACACCCATGTTAGATAAATAACTCTTAATTAGTAATAAAGGCAGACCAGTTATACCTATTTCTTCCAGCTTACTAAATAATATTTCATGATGATTTATGTCAAACGCTTTTGACAAATCAACGAAAACAGAGCCAGCAAACTTACGCTCATCTACGGTAGCCTTTAGCTGGTCGGTTAATGTTATAAGGGCTAGCTGATTGGTTAATGTTGTAAGGGCTGGCTTCGTAGAAAGGCTTGGTGGAAAACCGAACTGCCTTGAAGAAATGATATTGAATTTAAGATATTTAGTCAAACGGGTCTCAATTAGTTTTTCTGTAATGTTACTGAAAAAAGAAAGGATGTAGGTGGGCTGGTAATTGGTTAGATGGGAACGATCGTTTTTCTTGAAGATTCAGGAATTAAAACGTGTTGTAATGTGATGTTGTAACAAGACTGACATCACATTGCAACAACACGATGCCTCATTGCCGTACCAGCCAATACCTTTCGCTGTCTTCACTACGCTTTGCCCGCACAGCCATGCCGCGAGACTGCTCTTGGTCCTGTGGCTGCTGATTTCGATATCAGCTGCTTGTTTAGCAAGCAGTCCGTGTATTCACTAAATGTGATTAAAGATAATTCAACAGTATTTGGCATTTACCGCGTCGACTGCACCTCAGCTCTGCTTTTGTTTACATAGCTGCATCTGTATACCAGCAGCAACTGCACATTTGTTTGACGTGAAATGTAAGCCGCGTTCTACTTAGAATGAATAGTCTCTTCTCTTTTGCGTCGGTTATATGTTTACTTGTTTACGCAGGGTGATAACTCTCCCAGAAACGCCGATGAATGCAAGTGCCAGCCTGGGGAATGCTTCATAGCCAAATTGTTGACACAGCGTCGATTTGTCCAATATACTTGATTTTAAATTGCTCTATCTGGAAGCATGTGGGCCTATTTTCAGTAATTAAAATAATTTAATTTGCTGACCACTAGCAACGCAGACAACTGCTGCTGGGCGCCTGCAGCTTTGTTCTGCAGACTGGATTACAGTGCTTAGGAGTGACGCTTCCCAATCGATGTACATGCATCCTAAGATGTAAGCAAACGTTGATTTCAGGTCACTGTTGTCAAAATTATGCTCGATGAACATTTGTATTCTCTAAAACAAATGAACTTGCTCTCCACAATCACCGACATTGCGCATTCGAATCCCATGGACTGATAAGGCCTACTCGTACCGCTGATGAGTGCCAAAGGATGAACATGTGAAGTGTAGTAATAATAATACAGAGAAGGTATAGACAAGAGCATTTTGTCAGATCACTGTCTCATCTATGTGAAGGTTTCGTTCAGCTGCCGATGCTGGTGCTGGCTGGTGCGTCAGTAACGGCTTACCGTATATATATATATATATATATATATATATATATATATATATATATATAATGAACCCACTCGCATAATGAATCCCCCCCCTACTTTTCACCTCGAAATATGAGATTTTTTTCTCGCGTAAAAGCTGCGTGCTGATCTTCAGGGCCATATTGGAGCATGCTCGCGTTATCTCGGCGCGATTGGCCGGCACTGCTGACGATAACAAAGTCGACAGATCACGACGTGATGCAGCCAGCTTCTTTTAATGCGAGATACGCCGGCGGGGTAGCCCTTCACTGCGGCTTTTCTTCCCTTCGCTCACAGCTCGGGTAACCTCCTAGTGAGAGTGGTAATTTCCGCATCTTTCTTTTACCATAACCGCATGATTATTATTGCCTAATGCAAGAGAAATGCCGGAGACACGAGCGCAGGTGACGGGGAAACGAAACTTGGTGACCGCGCGCTTTTGACGAGGATGATGATGATCCTAAATGATCTGCTTGCTTAGCGCCATCTGTCAAACGCAAAACAAAACCTTGTTCATAGCGCCGTTTGTGCGCAGCAGCAGCAAAACGAAGTAAAGACAACGCATTTGGACGTCAGCCACCCGCCATATTGCTGGAGCTGCGTGTGAGTGGTCTGTGTGCTTTGACTTGTGCGTTGTGGTGATGGGTCGTTACACCAGCTACACGGCGGGTTTCAAGGTAAAAGTCGTGGAGCATACCTTGGAGTGCGGCAACTGCGCAGCCGGGCGACTCTTCAATGTCGACCCGGTGCGCGTGTGCGCTACTGGTGTAAACAAGAGGACTAACTGAGGGCTACCGGAAAAGATCGGCGCGCATTTCGAGGGCCCAAACAAAGGAAGTTCCCTCACGTGGAGGAAGAAGTGCTGAACTATGTGAAGAGGCTGCGCAACGAAGGATGTGCCGTATCTCACGAGCTCATTCAGAGCCACACGTGAGCCACTGCAAGGAGTCACGGCATTTCTGTTCTCGAATTTAAAGTCAGCAGTGGTTGGACAACTCGTTTTATGCTTCAAAACGGGCTATGCCTTAGAAGGCGTACGACGCGATGTCAGCGGCTGCCAGTGGACTGTGAGGACAAAGTGCACGACTTTCATTGCTTTGTGATACGTATCTGGGAGGAGAAGAAGTTCCTGCTCTCACAGATTGGGAATGCCGACCAAACGGCGATAAACTTTGATATGCCGCGGAACAGCACTGTGGACCTGAAAGGTGCAGAAAGCGTGCACGTGAGGACAACGGGCGCCGAGAAACAGCGGTGCACCGTAATGCTCGCTGTAACGGCGGACGGCAGGAAAAGCCACGGTTCGTTATATTTAAGAGGAAAACTCTTCCAAAAGGCACCTTCCCATCTGGGATTCACATTCGTGCCCAAGAGAAAGGGTGGATGTCGGCACAACTGATGGTCAACTGGCTCAAGACAGTCTGGGGACGGCGACCAGGGGCCCTTCTTCTGCCGTCGCTCCTTGTCTTAGATAGTTTTCGTGGCCATTTAGACAAAGACGTCCGGCGCCGAATGAGCGAGCTGCGAACAGACATCGCCATAATTCCGGGTGGCCTAACCTCAGTGCTGCAGCCACTTGACGTCTCTGTTAACAAACCATTTAAGGACAACGTGCGGCGGCTGTACGCTGAGTGGATGGCAGCGGGCAACCACGACCTGACACCGACTTGCAAGATACAAAGGCCAACCATCAACATGCTTTGCCGATCGATGAATTTTGGAAGCGTGGAATTTAATTACCCCCGAGGTGATCATCCGCAGCTTCAAGAAAACTGGAATCTCAAACTGCTTAGACGGCACAGAAGATGACGCGTTGTGGGACAATGACGACGACGAAGTTGCGAGCGACGCGAGCGAAAGCCTAGACTAGGAGAGCGAGGCCGAGTGACAATGCAAGACAGCCAAGCAGTGTGTGAAATAAATTTTTTGTTCAGTTCACATCACATCCGTGGTTTTTCTACAGAGGTAAGGCTGCGATTGCATTTTTTATCCATGTTGTGATATGAAATTTAATCGCCCGAAAAATTTCGGAAAGAAATTTTTCCCGTATAATGAACCCCCCCCCCCCCCAACTTGAAGTCAATTTTTCGGGAAAAAAAGTGGGTTCATTACGCGAGTATATGCGTACGTATTTTCCAATCAGCCCACCGACTGCCGAGTCATCACCATAGCACCTGGCTGATGTCGTGTTTTGCCGTTCATAGTATGTCATGTTACTATGCAGTTTTATCAATAATATTCACTGATATCATTCCCAAGTTTATACATCGCCAACTATCACTCTAGCAATGGGTCTCGATCGTGAGAAAGGGCACTTAACACGTTCACTGTGGCAGCGATTTTTGGAGCCCTAATCCCTGTGCGGCGTGCCCACCGGTGAGCCACATTTAATTTTCTTGAGTGTGTTGTGACAGTGCATAGCTACAATGCACAGAGAGCGACAGTGAAGCCAACTTCTTGAAACCGCCAATAAATGGCATCAGAGACATGGCGCGTGCACTTTCTGCAGGCTCTTTGATAAGTCAGAATTGACCCACGAATTTATCGCATGACTCCCTATTCATTGCTGCACAGCCAGAATACACGACATGACCCACAGTGCAGTAAACATGTTAAGAACTCTTTAGAGCTGAATTGAAGTATTCCAATACTTGGCCATGGGCGAAAATACAGAGGAAGCCCATAACAAGCTTTTTATAGCTTCAAAACATGGTGCCTCAACCCCTTTATTAAGATTACAATGGGGTAGCATTTTTAGTTAGATTCCTCCTGTGAACGACGCTCCTCAGTGGTGTAGAGGCAGCATGCCCAACTGGCGACCCGAAGGGCAGCGGTCACTGTTTTCAGTGGAGGTGTTTTGAAACGTGCCATATTCATAGATCGTGGGGAGTCCTCACATTAGCATGACTGGCACAGTGGTGCAGCAGTGTGCCACTGCTCCAGCAGGTGGTCGTTTCAAACACAGCCGCTGGTGGCGCTTATGAGACCCAGGTTGCTCTCCACGCCTCTCAACCAGGCACGAGGTCACCTGACTCCTCTCCACCGATCATTATTGTGATTGCCACCGTGCTACGTGGGGCACCTGCTTTTAGTGCGAAAGCACCACTTCGCGTAGTCCGACTGGCTCACCGAGTTTGTGTGAAGCTTGACCTCGAAGGTGACCTTGGCAAAGCCTAGCATGGCAACAGCCCATGCAGAAATAAAATAATTATTGCCGCGATTGAGCTTTGAGCCCATGGTGGCACGAACAGATCACTTTCGCTGGCTGCTGTACTAGAGCACTCGGCTATCACTGCAGTCGAACATGCGTAGTGTTAAACTGCAACATACTCATGCGCTCTGCATTGCATGCCGTTGTCTTCATCAACTTTCATCTGCGGTGCACACAGATGAGATAAGCTTAGCCTCGATCAGAGCTTAATCTGAGTTTAATATCGTCGCCAGACATGCTGATGACCCAGGAAGGCAAAACCATGAGCCAAACAGGCCAAACTCGTGAATTCGCATGTCTAAATCGGTTTAGCTATGTTAAAACCTTACCACTTTTTTCCATCACCCAGACAGACCCCAGCTTTTCTTGAGAATGGGACCTTTGAAGGTGCACTAAAGAGGAATCTGACCTCGTCTTTTTACCACGGGAACTTGATCTACACGTTCTAAGCATTTTTAGAAACTTCGAACTATTGCCCTGTGCGACCAATTTCCCTAATTTAAATCTGATTAAACTTCCCGGCTCCCGCCTGTTTTTGAACTCACCGCTGACGGTAGGAGTCACCCAACCTTTCAGCCAGTCCCGTGGTAGCTTGCCCGCTCTGCCATTGGCGGAGTGATACGTAGCGATCGGTGAAAGCAAAGAGTCCACGCGTATTTTTATCTCCGTGGGCGTAATTTGCAGCTATATAATCTCTGACTGGATCCATTTGTTAACCAAAACCTAAAAAAAACTAACAAAAAATGGAGATCGCTGCGGCAACCTGCATTGGAGTAATGCGAAAGTATTGATGCCTCCTTGCCACTCATCACCTCTATTTGCTCCTTTGTGCCTCTATTTGTTCATATTTTCCTCTATTCACTTAAATTCGCAACTACCCGAGAGGCACTCCACATTTTAGTCTTTTTAGTTCAAAAAGAGGCAGGAGCCGGACATTTAATTCGATTTAAATTAGGGAAATCGGCCACACAGGACTATAATTTGAAGTTTCTAAAAATGCTCAGAACATGTAGATCGAGTTCCTGCAGTAAAAAGAGGAGTTCAGATTCCTCATTAGTGCACCTTTAATGCTATGACATTCATGATTATTTCTGACTCATGCAAAAAACTACTTGCCTTCTATTTTTTGCTGCAGCTCTGAAGCATACAACACTGGAGGTCATGATCTAATCTTCTGTCACCTGCAGGATTTTAATTACTGCTTTTTTGACTGCTGCTAGCTGACATGAAGGTCGTGTCTCATGTTGTGACCTTGTGCAATTGTCCGAAAGCGTGGGGTTTGAAATTTGGGAATGGTGCAGAATGTGTTGAATTTCTGTAAACTTTTTGCTTCCATGCTTTTTTATTTGCAGCAATTTTTCGAGGAGGCTGAGTACATCTTGAGGATACCGCGCGTAGTGGTGATGCCGCCTAAAGAAGAATCGGAGGCATAGGTGTGTTTGCTGCTTTGTGACAGCGTGTGTTCTCAAGATGGCTGCCCACTGTCAAGCCTCTCCGCTGGCTTCCTTAGGCTGGCCACATGCTGAGACATGCTTCACCACATGTAGCAGAGGCGTTGCTGACAAAAGCCAAAGCATTGTCCTCCAAAGTCTGCGCCATTGTCACCTGAAGGCCGTAGGAGAGAGACAGTGCTCAGATGTTTTGTGAAGGTGTCATTCTTTTTCAAAACTTGTACTCTACACAAGGCCCCACAATTGAGTGCAATACAGGTGCTGGAGCCGAGGCCACTGCTGCGACAGCACTTAGCTAGTGCAGTTTGCTGTCAGTGCTCGGAAGCAATGACAGTTTTAGTGTCGTTGTTATGTGCGTGTAAATATAGAGAGCGGGGTGTGCAAGAATGCACAAATGTAATTGAAGGGGAAAAAAAGGAAATTGCGCAGATTTTCGACTTCCTGCGTTTCCTTTTTGTCAACGCACAAACGAATTCAGAACCCATGTGCCAAGTAGCTTTGTCACTTGTTCTCAGGTTTATTTCTTCTTCACTCCCAGACGTTCCTGTTTGGTTTTGCAATACAATGCTTGTAAATATGCACAAGTTTTTGTGGTGTACATGTGTGTGTATATAGAGTGCCTTGTGAGCTTTTGTGTATTTATAATTGTCTCCCTTGTATGGTGATGATGTTTTGGGCTAATAGTAGGTGTCATTGAATCAAAGCTTTTGAGTGGTTGTTATTTTGTAGAGTTGTTGCATATTTCTACTTATGCGCCTAAAAACATTGTGCGTTTTGATGTTGCCTTGCAATGTCGTCTATTGTGTTGGGTGAAATATCTAGATTGAGGAGAGCGTGAACTGATGTAAGATGCGAGAGCGGTTCAAATACATGACTGATCTTTAACTATGTTGCCAGCAATCATTTCAAATACTTTCTTTAGCATACAAAATGCATAGTACCATGCTGCCAAAGAAAAAGACAGCCCTTGGCACTTGCCTGTGGGTCTGTGCATTGGATTCGTTTATCATGGTGCGTCCTTTTGTAGCCAGTACTGTACGCATCAGGGCTAGTGTGTAGAAATGCATATACGAGGTTTATGGGAGAGCTTACTATTTGTCGGCTTCTGGTTGCTTGTGTGTGATTGACTTGTTGTCTGCTCTTAGTGAAATAGATGCAATCTCCTGAACTATGCCAACTATCCCATGCTTTAAAGTGTTCCCAATGAAGTGAATTTAACCGATGCATCTTCACGAGCTTTGATAGTGCTCATTACGATGGGCAAGTACGAAATGTTTTGAACTCGCTAGGATATTGTGAGTAGGAAAAGGAAACTGTAAGGTTGCCTTTTGCTGCCTTTGGAAGAAATTGAACAAAATACTTAATTTAATATAAGTATTGCTTTATTTGCCTCTCTGCTGATGATTAGTTGGTAGAAGGTTTATCCTTGAAGATAACCATGTCATTTGTGCTTACTCTGCAATGTGATATGCTCGTGTAGCAAAACCGGTACACTGTACTGAGTATTTAACCCTGTTTCCAAACAGAAATGTGTAATGCCATGTGCCTTCCCTGCCGTTTGACTTCCAGGACAACAACAGTATATATTTCTTCTATTTTCCTATGTGGACGGATACTTGGATATAGTATTTTTGCCTTTGTGGAGGAATACCAGTTTATGCTTTTGCCGAAACATATCAAAACAATAGTCCTGTTTGTAAAACTGCGATGTAAATATTAAACCTTCATTTTAGTGAAAGGCTTTCTTGTACTATATTTATCAAGTGTGCTTCAAAACAAAAGTTTCATGGCATTCGTAAGTATCATGAAAGTACTTTTTACTAGAGGTGTGCAAATATAAAATATTTTATTGCAAAACCCATTGCAACAGACGAATAGAAAGAAGATTAAGATAAACTTTATTTTCCATCAAAAAAGATGGGGGGAGATGGGGCTAAAAGCTGCAACTGCAGCTTGACTGATCCCCGCCCCCCTTCATGAAAACGACTGGTGGCACTTGACAGCAAAACACTAAACAAGAAAAGCATATCAGAAGAACAGTAGTTTTGACACGGTAAAAAGTACAAATGCCTATGGTAACAATACATGGCAACAAAACATGATACTAAACAAATCTAAGGAAAGTAACTTTACGTCATCACAAATGATGACTCACCATTCGATATAGCAGTGCACTTGCTTTTGAACATGGTTACCGAGAAAGGAATACATCAGATTTCAATGATTAACAACACATCTGTTTATAAATTATACAATATCAACTGCGGTTACATACAGTTTCCGTTTTATTGAAGAAAAATATGCTTTAAGCTGCCTAGAATTCAGCGCTAAAAAGTCTACATCTTTAGACAAATAGGTGTTTAAGACCGAAGGAATGCGGTGTTTTAGGGTTTGTGCAGTGTAATTTGTTCTGCAGGAACTAACTTTCCAGTATTGGGCTTTCTTGTGAAGTGACCTGACAAACTTCTAATGGCTAGTTGTGCTAATTTTTTTAGGATATTGTTATTTTGTCTCCTTTCTCGAATTAATGCGAGACACAGGTTGTAATTATACATCTCTTTAATGTGTAATAGGCCAAGCTTGTGGAATAATGGTTGTACATTAGAATCATGTGCAGAGTGTGTAATGATTCTAACTGCCTTACTCTGTAGTCTGCTAAGTTTCTGCATACCGGTCATTGTGGTCGTTCCCCACACGAGTATGCAGTAATTTAAGTAAAACAGAAAAGGCGAGTTGTATAGAAGCATCATAACATTTTTCGGTAGGAAATATTGGTTTCTGTGGAGAATCCCAACTACACATGCGATTTTTGAAGCTATATATTCTGTGTGCCTGTTCCAGGACATCGTTTCTGTAAAAATAAACCCTAGCGTTTTAAATTCGTCGACGACATCTATCTCCGAAATCTCCGAACCATTTAATTTGTCTTAACTCAGATGGCACTAGTCTTGATTTCACGCGGAAAACTATCACTTTTGATTTCAAGTTATTAATTATTAGTCCATTGTATTTTGCCCAATCACTTACTTTAGCTAACACAGTTTGCAGTGCTAAACAATTCTGTACATTTATCGGAAGTACAAAAAATGCTAGTGTCATCGGCATAGATGACGAACTTAGTCTGCTTATCCACATTCACAATGTCATTTAAGTATATATTAAATAAAAATGGTCCCAAGATACTTCCTTGCGGGACTTTTGATTTAGTACAAGTCACGCCTGAAGAATAATCATTTAGCTCAACATATTGCACTCCATTTGAGAGGTATGATTTAATTAGCTCTAATGGTAGCCCGCGAACACCGTAATTTTTTATTTTTTTCGAAATGGAGATTTCGGTTGAGATAGTCAAATGCCTTTGTAAAATCCAGAAATATGCCTACTACATACCTTTTGCTATCTATATCGGCTAAAACGTATTCTTTTTGGTCAAGCAAGGCAAATTGTGTAAATCGAAATTTCCGAAAACCGTACTGGGAATCAATTATACTGTTCATTTTTTCAAAAAAGGTTTCAAAGCGCATTAGAATAAACTTTTCTAACCCTTTAGAAAACACGGGAAGAATAGAAACTGGGTGATAATTATTAAGATTGTTATGATCACCTTTCTTATGTATAGCCCTTACTTTTGCTATTTCCGTGTCGTTAGGAAAAACTCCAGAGCTTATGCACAAATTAAAAATATATGACAGGATGGGTGATATAACATCGAGGACATACTTTACGGGCTTGATTTTCATGTCATGGACATCACAACTGGTTGAATTTCTTAGTTGCATCATTGTTAAGTACACTTCCTTGGGGGTAACAGGATTCAGGAAAATACTGCTAGGATTTTCTTTATTGAGGGACTTTGCATGATCACGATTAGGTAATGCTGGTACAGGTAAATTAGCAAAGTTGTCGTTGAATGCATCCGCTAAGGCATGGCCTCGCACCATTTATCTTCAGCTTACTAACCGAGCCCGAAACAGGTGAACGGCCAAGAGCATCGTTGAGTTTTCGCTAAGTAGACTGGCAGTCATGCTTGACTGCGTTAAGAGTTTTCGAAATAGGCACTTTTAGCTTTCTTGATTTCTCCATTAATACAATTTCTATAGTGTTTAAATTCTTTCAGCTTAGCCATATCTGGGGTCTGTATAAACCTATGGAACAAGTCACTCTTAACTCGAATTTCACACAATAGGTAATCATTTATCCAAGGTTTCCTGATCTTCTTAGACACACCAATAGTTCGGAAAGGAAAATGCTTTCTGTAAAGCTTATTGAACCTATCAGTGAATAAGCAGAAGAAGACATTAGGATCATCTGATTCTAGAACGTGTGACCAGTCCACCTTATTTATTTCATCCCGAAATCAGTCTAGTTGCGATGGTAAAGTTTGCTGGTAGGTAACTATGCGATTTACTTTTTTTTTCTTATCTAGAAGTTACACACATAAAAATAGGAAGATGATCACTGAGATCGCACACAAGGACACCCGATTTAGTTTTATTGGCTGTGTAATTTAGTTAAGAATAAGTCAAGCAATGTTGTCGAACTGGACGTAATACGTGTTGCAAGGTGTATAGTGTTTCTTATATTTTGTGCTTCAAGCAACAGAATAAATTCTTTGATACGACCTGAAGTTGTTTCAAGCATATTTAGGTTGAGGTCTCCCCCCGCAAACAAGGCCAAGTTCACAGTCATTAACATAAGAAAAAAGAGACTCAAGGAAATCGAAGGAAACTGGCAAGTTTCCTTCGGGGGGTATACATACCACAGCAAGAACCATCTTGTTGCAGCGCAAAGATAATACCAAAATCTCTTGTTGATTCTGTGAAAGCTGACAGCAATTCGTATTTTATGTCCTTCCTTATCATCATGGAAACACAGCCTTCTCTGCCGTAACTGCGGTTAAGATTACATGCCTGATATTCCTGGATACAAAGTGCCTCATCATTGTCGCAATATCATGTTTCTGTCAACATAAGTATATTGAACTGGGTCTTAATTTGACTGAGCAGAACCTCGAGTGGCGTGCTTTTATTTCGAGCAGATTGCATGTTAGCATGAAATATTTTAAAGGCCGAGTGAAAGTCTTTGCCTACAAAAGTGTGAAAGTTATTCAGAGAAACATATTGTGTATCCATGGCAGAATCTGAGGAAAACAAAATAAAAGCACAGACATGGAACTATCGAAGGTCGGTTCTTGCAACTTCGTCAAGTTCGTTCAAAGCCTGGATGCGCCATGCACGCTCTCCGTCTCTGCACCGTAGAAAAATCCTAGCATTTCTGTGCCACACATATCGTGCTCTTTGGCCCATTTTTTCGCTTCAAAAAGTAGTTCCCGTGAGTGCTTTGTCAAGTTTTCTTGTATGTAAACCTACGATGAGTGGGTACTTGAGGCACGCCTCTTCTCAAACCATTCTTCTCGTGCATCTTGTCTGGCGGAGCGGAGTATAATGCCAGGAACCCTACCGGGCTTGGCCGTAAGGCGGTGAATGGCTCCTACTTTATGCTTGGCTGACTCTGGAACATCTATTGTCTCGGTTAGAGCGTTGATTTTGTCAAGCAGATTTTCCTGTTCACTCTCTGCGACTCCGTGAAACTCTAGGTTTTGCTTACGGTTCCTCCATTCAAGGTCATTTAGCTGTTCTTGCATAGTTTGCACTCCCACTGTGTCCTGCTGTTCAAGTTTTTCAACCCTATTTTTAATTTCCTTGATCTCTGTTTCATGACGTGCTGTGTCCTCCAGAATCTGATCGTATTTGTCAGACATTAATTGCACAGCTTGTTCAATGTTTTCATCGGTGCTCTTCAGGCTCAGAAGGGTTGCAAGTTTTTGCTGTATATCCACAAGAGCTAGACTAATGTGGGACATTTTGTTTGTCTCCTCTGCAGCCTCTGAGGAACTAGCTTTCTTCGATGTACCCCGTTATCGCCTTACTCGGCACGTCTGGCATCGCCTTGACTTTTTTTGTCATTTCCCTCATGCCGTTAAACTGGTCTTCGGCGATACCAGTGCATTTCCCCAAGTGATAGACATAATTGCACTCATTACACTTCAGGTAGGATTCATCCTTATCAATTTCTGTTGAACACGTCAAGCATACCAAATCATCACCCATCACAGCACAATTTTCTGGCAGCAACAGAGAACACACGCACAAGAAATCCGCTCAACGGCACAAGAAAAAGAAGACTGACCTGTAGAAAGTCAGAAAGTTGCCTTAGCCGGAGCTGTCAGCATGTCCCCTGTTGCTGCCAAAATGCCTGCAGATGCGTGCCGTGTCTTCTTTATAGACCGTGTTGCAGGTGGGCGTGACTCCCAAGGTACAACGGCTCAACTCGCGGACACCCTGTGCGACAGATATCTCTGCCGCATAGAGGACCCAGTTGGGCCCGAGTACGAGTACGCGGGAAAGCCGAATCCCGACATTGATGCCCCTTTTGAGTTACACGACCTTAAGGCGGCTTTAGCTAAAATGCGGCGAGGTACGGCTCCGGGTCGGGATCGCATAACAGTCAATCTGTTGGCCAACCTCCCAGATTCGGCCTACCTCCACCTGCTAGTGTACATTAACCAGATTTGGGACGGGCGTCCACTCCCTCCCGAATGGAAGACCTCCTTGGTCACTTTCATCCCTAAGCCAGGCAAGCCAGTGAATATCGACAACCTGAGGCCCATCTCACTAACCTCTTGTGTGGGCAAGCTTATGGAGACGATGGTTAGGGATCGCCTCTCTCCACACATAGAGACCAAGGGCCTCTTTGCAGACACTATGTTCGGGTTCCGACCGCATATGTCTGCGCAGGACGTCCTCCTCCAGTTACACCGCTACATAATACGACCCACTGCCATGCGCCACAACGACAAGGCCATCCTTGCCCTCGATCTTAAGGGGGCCTTTGACAACGTTCGTCATAGCAGCATCTTGGCTAACTTGAGTACCACTGATTGTGGGCGCAAGGCATTCACATATGTAAGAGACTTTCTCTCGAAGCGTCAGGCCTTCCTCAAGATTGAGGATGACGAATACGGACCATACACGATGGGTACACGGGGTACACCCCAAGGGGCGGTCTTGTCGCCACTTCTTTTCAACATTGCCATGATGCAGCTTCCCCACCAATTGGCCCGGGTGGAAGGCATTCATCACGCACTATACGCGGACGACATAACAATTTGGACTACCGAAGGGAGCCTTGGGGAAATGGAGGACCGCCTTCAGCGGGCCGCCACCATAACCGATAGCTACGCTATCGGCTGTGGTCTCCAATGTGCTCCCGCAAAATCGGAACTTCTGCACATCAGATCCGATCCTAAGGACAACACGAGTTTGCAAATCTCTCTGACGGGAGGCCCTATCAAAGAGGTCGGGGAGCTCCGCATACTAGGTCTGTTCATCCATAACAGGCTCAGCCCGGAATCCACTATTGCCAAACTCAAGCGCGTAGGCGAACAGGTCGGACGCATGATCCATCGCGTTTCTAACAAGCGCGGCGGGTTGCGAGGCAGGGACGCGCTTCGGCTCGCCCATGCCTTCGTGACCAGCAGGATCCTCTACTCCGCTCCCTACCTTCGCACTACGAAACAACACGAAATAAGAATCGGCACCATCGTTAGAAAGGCTACAAAGCGAGCACTGGGCCTCCCAGTGGCCACCTCCAATGCTAAGTTGTCGGCGTTGGGGGTGATAAACTCCTACCAGGAGTTACGAGAGGCCCACCTCGTGAACCAATATACGCGACTCTCGCAGACGGCATCCGGGCGCCGCCTGCTAGACCGCTTGCACATCCAACACGAGTGCACTCCAGAGGAGACGTGTCGGATTCCGGAGCTATGGCGTCACAAGCTCTGGGTCCCTCCACTCCCGCGCAACATGGACACACATACACACGAAGGCAGACGAGAGGCGCGCGCTCGGGCCCTCGAACACCAACACGGATCCAAACAGGGTGTATACTACGTTGACGTGGCAGGGCCGTCGCCCAATGGATTCTACACGGCCGCAGTAGTTCACCAGGATCAATGCGTTAACGGGCTCTCCTTTCGAGCTCGAAATTCAGCACAGGCTGAGGAAGTAGCCATTGCGCTTGCCGCCTCGGACTTGAATTCGAAGGTAATCGTGACAGATTCGCGTCGAGCCTGTCAACACTACCTGGCTGGCGAGATTTCACCTTTAGCCTGGAGTATATTAAAGCGCGCAGTGAGGGAATCGGACCCTTCGCCCAAACGCATAGTTTGGACTCCAGGCCATCAGGGCGTTAGAGGTAATGAGGCTGCGGACGCGGCTGCCCGAGCGCTTACCTACCGGGCACCTCACCCAGGCTCTTCCGGCTCGGAGATTGTGCAACCGCTTCTGCGGTTCAGAGAAATTCTGGACGACTATTGCGAACGCCATCGTCTTTTCCCGGTCCCTGCTAAGGGCCTGAGTAAAGCTGATGAGCGAACTCTGAGGCGCTTGCAGACCAACACTCTGTTGTGTCCTGCAATAGTGAAACATTTCGACCCCAAAATTGATGGGCGCTGCCCTCACTGTGGGGAAGTTTCCGATACCTTCCACATGGTTTGGGCCTGTCAAAAAAATCCTTCCCTTCCCCCCAATCCTTCCCCTTCCCGAGAGGCATGGGAGGCAGCCCTGCTCAACTGCTCGGGGCTGGAGTCTCAAAGGGCTCTAGTCCAACGGGCGCGAGTAGCGGCCTCGTCCAGCGGGGTCCCGGACTAAGGACTCCACCTATGTAAACGGCCAATTTTGGTCTGCAAACTCTCCTGTTGTTTATTAAAAAGTTTTCACCACCACCACCACCCGGCAGGCTTCACCACGGCATGGCTGTGATAAGGTCATTCCACTCCGAAATTGATATGGCTTCGCCGACTGCAGCAGGCCACACGGTACTATTCGCAGGTCAAGCGCTCCCGATGCCAACTGTAGAAAGTCAGAAAGTTGCCTTAGCCAGTGCTGTCAGCGTGTCCCCTGTCGCTGCCAAAAATCATGCAGATGTTCTAATACTATCAAATGTGCATTCTAATACTATCAAAAAGTGCCTACACTTGGCGACAAAGCGCTGGCTGTGTAATGTAATTCCACAGCAAACGCAGTGTTCTCGATGAGGCGCATATCGGTCTCGCCATGCTTCATGCCATGTGATCACGAATGCCACTGCAAAACAAAACTACACACTAGAAACTGAGAAAAAACCAGTCACACAAGACGACGGACAAGAAGAGTGTACACACCACAACGACTGGACTAACAACTGAAGTTTATTGGAAAATACATGGTCCGAGCAAGGCCAGCAGAGCATAGAGGCAAGGGAAAACAGGAGCGGGAAATACTGGAGGCATATCATATCGGTTTGTTAGGCTCTGATTGTATAAGCACAACTTCGGTGCGCCTACTTAAAAAAGAATTTGCTTTTTTAGATCGTCCACGATAGTTTAGATTTCTTGTCTTTGTCTCTTTTGCGCAGTGATTAGTGATGATGCTGTTGCGCATGCTCTGCTGGCCTTGCTCGGACCATGTATTTTCCAATAAACTTCAGTTGTTAGTCCAGTCGTTGTGGTGTGTACACTCTTCTTGTCCGTCGTCTTGTGTGACTGGTTTTTTCTCAGTTTACAATGTACCAACTGGCCCGCATTTCAACCCTTCTACACACTAGAGACAGCACACGCACCGTGCTGTGCGAGATGCCATTGCATAGGCCGAGAATTTTGCTGTTGTGGCTCGCCTAACACACGCAGTTCCTGGGTGCTAACTGACGAAAACAGTGCTCGATGAAAACGGTCGCCGCTAAACCACCTACGTGGACCGCGGCTTTCTCCGTTTTCGTGCATGTATTGTAGTGATCACAAACGATATGATTCTCACAGAAACTGGACATTGCACCAATGGCAGCAAGTGATATTCAGTGACGAGTCCATGTTCTCCACTTGCTGGAATCAATGCCTCTGCATCTGGAGGGTCGCCAGTTCTCTATAAGATAGGCATGTGCATGTTTTTGCGCATTTCAAAATTAACTTTTTATTTTCCTTTTTCGGCAGTCACGACGAGAACATCCTCATTTTTTATGCCAGCAGGCGCATCTTGGTAAATGTGCGGGGTGCCATAAGCTGCGCAGGTCTTGGCCCTCTGTACAGCATTCGAGGGAGGCTGACAGCAGAAGCATTCAAAGAAATTTGTGATAGAATTCTTCCATATGCAATGAACAGACTCTTCCCAGATGGCTGCTTTTATTTCCAGCATGACGGGTGCCCCGCACACACTGCATCTGTAGTGCAGGAGTATTTGAACAGCAGTAGCATTGCGCAGCTGGAGTGGCCATCACGGGGTTTGAATTGAGTTCATTTGGGGCATTTTGGAAGCTAATCTGGCTCGACTACATCCGGACACGAGGGACCCAGAAACATTGTGGCAGTGGAAGCTGAATGGAATCGCATTCGTGGAGACCTGGCTATTGTAGAGTCGCTCTACGCATCATTGCCCACAAGAATCGAAGAACTCCAAAAATAAAGGAGGACACCCTATCAAGTGTTGAAACGGGCAGTGTCGACAGACCTTAGGCTGCATATGTTAAGGGAAAGTGCAGTGTGCTGCGAATTATTCTTTTTTTTTTTTTGCAGTGAATAAAATATTCACCAGTGTTATGTCTAATTCATTTTTACTCTTTAAAGGGTCACTGAGGAGAAATTGAAGTTGGCTTGTATCGACAGAATACCAACTCTTGATTACAAAAACACCACTCATACTGACAACAAAGCTCTTGTAACGTAGAAAAGAACAAGAACCGAAATACAGGTATCACCGCCACAGGCCAAACTTGCAAGTACAAGCGCGATGACGTCATAGGACAAAACAGTGTTGCTAGAACCAATGGTTCTAGCAACACTAGGACACGAGGATCTACGAATCACTGAGGCACAGCCAATGCTTGCGCAAATCTCGACGTCGCCAGATGGCGCCACGTACCCGGCAGCTAAGCGCGCGCCTGCAGCATCAGGACCAAAGAGTGCCTGCTCACCAGTGGTATGCGGGCTCCTGGTATTCCGCTAACGGTAACAAGGTACACGGTATGCTAAAGGTGTCTATTTGCGAGAACTTCGTTGACGACTTGGAGAGCGGGATCCATCGTAACGCTGGCAAAACGCCGGTGCAAACGTAAACGAAGTGACAGTAGCGACGGCCGCAATAGCCGATAGATGCCTTCAACGTGCACCCGGCGGTAGCTTTCTTTTCAGCTGCTGCTAGGCCGCACTGCTGGGCACCAGAAATCACGGAGTCTGCGTTACGTCATGTTTCACATCACTTAGTCCTATGTCGTCATAAGAGAATCCCAAGTTTGAATCAGAGCGGCGGGAAAAACTTTTTCAACTTCGAATCCAAATTTCTTAGAAATAAATGCATCTTTCGCTGCCGGCCAAGTGGCAACAAAGCCATGAAATGCCGAACTATCGGATTTTGCTTTAAAAAAAATATAGAGCTCTCCTCACTGTCCCTTTAACAGCAACTTTTGTGACTACAGGCAAAGAGTAGCAGTGAATGGCAGGAAGGTGCAGCAGATGTCACCCTCATTACAAGGACACCTGGACCAGGCCATGGGACAAGGGGTAGAGGAGGGTGTCTTGGTTCACTTAAGCATACCCAATTATGAGTATTCAGTTAACATCATCCTGACACCTCCTCTCTTGCACCACTGAGGTACCCCACTAACAAGAGAGACAGAGACTGCATCTTCACTTTCTTGATTTTCCTCTGTTCACTCTCTTTTGCTAACGAAAATTCAGGTGCATCCCTTATAGCAAAGTATAGGAGCTCACCTAAGCAGCAGGATAGAGAGAGCACCTTTTCATTGCCATGACCTACTTGAATTGAATTGGTTTTTGAAGGAAGGAAATGGCGCAGTATCTGTCGCACATATCTCGGCGGACACCTGAACCGCGCCGTAAGGGAAGGGAGGAAGGTGGGAGTGAAAGAAGAAAGTACTTACCCTGGATGGTTTTCGATATTGCTTCTGCATTAAAAGTTTCGAACACCTGGGGAGCTTTACATACACTGACTACGCTCAGCTAATGGATGTGGCAGTGTGCTGTGCAAAGGAAGGATTAAGGAAAATGTGAACTCTGACAACGTTACTGAGAATAGTGCCCACTCTTTGTGGACGGGCCTCAGGGCAATGGAAGCTAGAGTAAATTCATTTGTGAAAGCTAAAAAAATGCCGCACAAGGCGGCTATCTGTAGCATAGTTTGACGCTGGCACGATAACCTTCCAAAGGATTGCTTCCACTCCCACAGTATACAAAAGAATATGGCACGTGCGACATCGCCGCTACCTGTTTATTGACACGCAAAAAAAACAACGCAAAAAAACAATGAAAAGCTGCGATTTGATCGAAGGGAGTGACGGCTGCTCAAGGAACAAAGAATAGGTTGGGGCAACCGAAAAGGAAATAAAAATAATAAGCCCCTGCCTGCACCACATACGTACAACAGGCTTAACCCAATTTTGAAAATAAAAGAATAGGCCTGTAGTCAAATTGTAATTTCACCACCCATAGGTGGAAAAGTAAAAAGAAAAGGGAAAAGCTACTATAGCAACCCACAGACGGGGGAGCGAGCCCGGGGAGACTCCCCTGATCCCCCCTGGGAAGTAGCGGGAAGGATGGGTGAAAAGGATGGGGTGAAAGGTTGTCAGGAGTGGGTTATGGAATTGTGGATGGGAATGGGGACAGCGAAGTTTTTGCTCTGATCCTTCATTATCTCGACTCCATTTCTGGCCTGCCTGGCCAGGGCAGGGAGAGCATCGAGACTGCCCAATGGTGCAGCCCCACTCACGGGATGCCCGACCACCCACCATACGCAGCGGGCTCCGACCGCCGGAGACTGAAAACCTAACACAGGGTCAGCAGCTACCTGGGACCCCTCCACGACCCTAGGGGGGGCTTTTCCAACCAGCCGGCTAGTTACCGTCGAGTGCTTTTCACAGTTTTTCAGACACCGGAAGTATGTGTGATGAGATCCAGCCAGTAGAGGCTTAGGTCGTCAGCTTAACGGCCCCCCGGTCCTCAGCGTCATGACTTAACACCTCCGTGGGGACCCATCTGTGCTTCCAACCAACCAACCATGCACTTATTTCCTCCCCTGCTCAAGGAACAAAGAATAGGTTGGGGCAACCGAAAGGAAATAAAAATAATATGCCCCTGCCTGCACCACATACGCACAAAAATTAGGGTGGGCGTGTCAAAAGGAAAGGAAAATAATAGCGTCCGGCCCGCACCGCTTAGAGCACAACGGGCTACCACATACGTACATTCGATAGGTTGGGGCAACCAAAAGGAAATAAAAATAATAAGCCCCTGCCTGCACCACATACGTACAACAGGCTTACCACATACGTACAGCGAAAGGAGAGAGGGAAGCTACACTGATGTTTCCCTTGCCACGGAGGGTGATGATGTAACGTGGCGCTGCTCCCTGTTTCAGTCGCCACTCCAGCAATCACCTTCAAACTGAACGTGGCTCGCACAAACTTCAGGAATAGCCGAAGGAGCAGCTATCGCCTTGGCACTGACGAACCCATGAGCGGAAGTGATTGTCAATGATTCAAAAGCAGCCATTGGAAATATTGCCATGGCAGGGAAGCCATGCTCGACGCTATGCTGCCCCACCAGCCAGACTCACGCCAACACTCACTCACGCCGATGCTTAACTCACCACCCAACATGCGGAAGAAGCTTGACAGTTGGCCGCCTTCGCATCCAAGCGTTGACCTCAAAAGTACTTAGCAAGATGTAACGAAATACCGGAAAAAAAAAGAATAATTATCGATGCAACCAGTCATACCAAGCATTGTGTCACAGCTGGACCTACAGCCACACTCCCCATCCTAACACCCTCCTCCCTCTTCCTCCTTGGAGGGATGAACGACCCTATTTAAACCCTGCCAATGATGAATGCTTTGTCCAGACGAAAACAAGCCCTCTTGTCGAAACATTGGCAAGCACACCGAGGCTTCCACCTCCCTTGTTCATTTTGTGATTAATGGATGACCATGTTGTTTTTGAGTGATTGGTTTTCTACATCTTTCGCATGCTCGCGTAGACGGTCATCGACACAGCAGCCTGTCTCACCCATACAGAATTGGCCACATGACAGAGGTATCTTATATACAACACCACAGCACCAGTTCACAAACTTTTTCAGGTACTTTTCTTTTTTTTTTTTCACAGGCTTTCTTCCTTTTTTCTTGGTTGACTTGCTTTGTTCCTGGCGGAGAAAAGCAATCCCACGGCAGCTTTGCTCATGATCTTCAGATTGTGCGACGCCTTGTGTACACATGGGATGCATGCGGTCTTTTTCTTAGCTGATCAATCTGTCAGCATTGGTGCACACATTCTTCAGAAATTTCCTTTCCGCGATCAGTGATTCAGCTACGTTCGATAGCAACTCGGATACCCTGTTGTAGTTGAACTTTTTACTTGTGTGTCAAAGCTTTTCTGGGTTTGATGCACAAAAGACCTGTACAGTGTGGCTTTTATGTATGTTTTAGCAATTTCGCATTTCACTGTCTTTGAGTGAGCTTACTGAAATGGCAGAAGGCTCTTCTGGGAGCGTGGTGAATAAACCCAGCACACATGTTCATCGGGTAGCACAAGTTACAGATCTAAAAACCTTATCCTATTGTTAGTAGGAAACCCGATGGTTAGTTGCAAGTCATTAAGTTCCAGGCAACACAGGTAAAAAATCCGACCAGCAGTTTGCTGGGCCTGACTTGTGCAATAAAAAACTGAAAAGTAATCTATGTAACACTTGACATTAACAATGGTCGCTTCTCTAATAACAAGCCAAAAGTAGGTCACCGAGCAAGGCTGGATCCAGTGCACACCCCTTGCTTTTTCAATCGTCAAACAACGCAAAAAAAACACCAAGAAAGAACGACACGTACAAGAGCAGTCTGTGTCGTTCTACCGAATGGCCCAATATTCTACCTTGCTGAACACCCCTTGTCTTTGGATAAACCATTTGTCTTCAATATTAGCCAATGTAGACTGCAAATTAAACGTTTCTAAAAACCTGCTAACATCTATCCCACATGTGCCAAGCGGTCAGTGCAGTGGCTGATTTCTCCAGCCGCAGCATTCTGAGGCAGGGAATAATATAAATCCCTAATATCGACTGAAAAGGCGCTTACATGAGCTGGGCATTCGTTCTGCAGGAAGTCTGACACACTGCCTCAGGTTTCCTGATAAGGAATGGGTCATGGACTTCTAAATGCGATGGGCACTTCTGCAGGAATGTCACGATTTCACGTTGCCAAGTGTTGCATTCAGACACTCGCGACACGGAAAGGACAGTTCTCTTTGTGGGTTTGGGCACTGAAGAAGATCGCGAGTCCGTGGATACCTTGGATGCTCTCACAGATGAAGCTAGCTTCAAAAGACCAGCTCGCTCACAAAGCTGGACTGCTTCATTCTGCACTTTTGATGGTTTTACAGATTTCATTTCCCTGAAGTTTCCTCTGACTGCTGCTTGAGCCTTTTCCTTGTATACGGCCCACCCTTCTTGTTGGACTGCAGTAACCTTACACCTGCATCTCTGAGCACCGTCACCGCAGCACTGATGCAGTGCGAGCTACCTTTCTTCACGTCCTGGGGCAGAAACTCCACGCCTTACTTGATGCAATGGCTGGCATCAAGAGACACTTCTGGATAGTCCCCTCTTTCCCCGATATATTTAATGCTTTGTGCCTTGTTCCCTTTTGTTGCAATAAATCGTTTGGTGGCTAGTCAGCGTCCTGTCTGTTAACATTGTTCAATCTGTTTTCACCGATAAGAAAAGTTCTCCAATCCAACTGCAGGTGATCGACAACTTTCTGCTGAACCTCTCGCAGGAATGAGATTACTTCGCACGTGATTTTTTGCTCATTATTGAACGCTGTAGCAGCTCTTGTTGTCGTCGTGATTTGTGCCCAGGTGAACCACTCGCAAAGTCAACCCGTGGGTGTGTGGGTCCTTGCGGAAAGTGACATTCCCTCAGCACACTGCACTTGCATGGCCGGCAGCGGCGAAGCCTGTTCGCATGTTGCTGTTTTAGGTAGTTTGTGGTGTGCAAAAGCATAGGCAGCTCTTCTGACACCTGGCTCTGGCTGCCGGCCACCGATGGGACCGTGCTCTACATCAGTGATAGGGCGACCGATGTGGGGACGCAGGTTGACCTGGAAAATGTATGTGCCTAACCGGCAGCAGTTTTCAACTTATGGGCGCTGTCATGAGCAATATGAGCAGGAGCGCGTGCCCGATAGCCTAGAACCTCACTTGTGTCGAGAACCTCACTTGTGGCTTCCTGAAGGAACGAAGTGGAAAGGGAGGCGGTACGTTCTTCCATTTCTCGGAAGTAGGCAACACAGCTTCAGAATCTTGGGTACCCTGAAGAACCTGCAGCTGGCCTGTCCCATCACTGGGTTAGGCTTTTGCAGCTCACTACACAGCCGTATATCATCACGTCAGCACCGTTTCCACACACTACGCAACCATGTAAACCTGGCTGTGTTGCATGTGTGATGGCTGCGTCGACTGCTGCCTTGTACTACGACAATATGGAGGACTGCCCAGACTGCAAAGCGTCCTAAAGTGCGATGAGGCAAACGTCGCTTCCACCTCTGTTGCTGCCCGTTACTGTGGCGACGACGTCATAGGTGACATCACGCATATGCAGAGTACATTTCCGGTCACAACATACTGCGCCCTTTGATGAAGTCATTGGTTGTTAAGTTTAATTTATTATTTTTTTATTTTCTTGTCCAGTACATTTCCTCGTGATAGCAGTTAATAAATCTCATAAACGTGTGCATCAAAACACAATGAATCGTTTGACACCATCCGAAACCCCCTGCGACGAACGGTTCAGCCGTAATAGCCGTCTAAATGTCCTCAGAATGCATCTTGGGCTTCATCTCAATTGGCAATCTTATCCTCGGGAACATGGAAATTCATTTGTTCCACTTGGGACATTCTGCATCAAAAGGGTGGCTCCCAAATTTTATGCAAATGGTGGCCCAAGGAGGGAGAGGGGCCCACTTCCATGGCTGCTTATACTGGCGCATGAATAACGGATCTAAAGTTTAGTTGTCAACTTACACCTACTTTTGCTACGTGATATAATGTGGTCACATGGTTACTGTTTCGATCAATTTGACCTTCCTTGCTGACACATGCATCCTTGACAAACATAAGTAGTAAGATGTAATGCTCTTAAAAAACCGTGAATCAAGCCACAGCTTGCAGTCTGGTAACTATGAAGAGCCAAATTCCCAAGGTCCACCACGCAGAGGAGGATGGCTAGTGGAGGCTAGCCATCCTAGTGATGCTCCCTCCTACTATTTTTTCCTCCATGGTAAAACTACAGTGAAGGAAAAAGAACGAGGGGAGCGATAGAGAGAAAAGACAAGAGTAGTGCAGAAGTATACACTAATCACAAATACAAAACACGCGGAAATGCACATAAGATGCTGCGCCCGCACATGTCCTCAAATGTTCTCCGCATGCTGGCACGCAAGTTATCTATTTTGACGTGGTTTGTTTTGTTGCATTCCAAGGGCCATTCTCTACATGCTTCGTTTTTCAAATTTCTGAGAAAATTTTCTTCACTCTAAATATACGACTATAGATGCTGTATCACAAAAATGCAAAAAAAAAAATGTTTGGTGAAAAAAAAAAATTCCTCTTTAAGAATGCCTTGACCTGTAGGACTCCAGCAGGAACGCAAAGAATGTTGAACCAGCCTTCTGTCACATTTTTTTAACTCTGCAGTCTTTTTACAAGACTCAGAGGCAGACATTGACTTTGTCTACTCCTCCTTACCCTCTCCCATGGCCATGCGCCTTCCTACTCAACTAAGAAGAAAACTGTCAAAAAAATCTCTGCCTCTCTCGTAACCGAGAGTAGAGTATGCATGAAATGTTTACAGGCACACCACACCACACTCTTCTTGTTGCGTCGAAGCGATCGCCTGCAATAGTGCGGGCTGAGGTAGGCAGCCGCAAACCGTGGTGGCTTTGTCGCTTTTGGGAGCGGCCACATAATCATGGCGTTGTCGACAGGGGTGAGCAGTCTTCTGCTGTGGCGTACCACTCGCAAAGCGATCGCTTTCCGCAAGACGCTTCCTACCTCTCCTTTCATCAGGCTCCATTGCTCGGTTTAAGCAGCTGTGACAGTGGCGGCATCGAAATGCAGGACAATGCAGAAGCGTACGCGGATATGGCGAGACGCAGGCCTGACAAGAATTTATATGCAGCGCGTTCAAATACTCCGCAAGCGTGTATACTGCCTGCCAAAGGGGGAAACATCATGAGCTGGAGGCCCAGCAGCCGGTCTTTTACATGTGCGTGTGGGGGACCGCAGCGCCATCCTTGGGGACGGCACGGAAGCAGTTTTTCCGCCCAAAGCCCTTCTCGCCCTGGAGCTCCCCTCTTGCTCTAAATGGGTTGTGTTGTGTTGGGTTTATTGGCGCATAAGCAGCTAAGGCTATCATGCGCCAAGAACAAGGTATGGAAAAATTGGCTTGAGCAGAGTGTGAAAACAAAGTTGATAAAAACGGTGGTGTAAAGGGCCTAAAAATTATTTTTATTACCTGGCTGATTAAATACAAACTTTTTAGAAATGGCTGTTTGCAGAAGCTTTTAAAAGTTGGTTAACCTCCGTGGACATCCTTGGCTTGCCAAGGATCTCGAGGCCCCCAACTACTCATAAAAACCTCAGCCTCCTTCTCAGGACTGAGAAAGTGGCTGAGGTGTATCGTTCTAAGTAGAGAAGCACAGGGTCAGAACATTACAGGTTTTGAAGAACACCGGCTTCCCTTAAAAAGCTAAAAACATCAAGCATACTAACGGGTGCATGTTCAGCTAAAATCAACACTGGATGAAATGGGATATGTTCTTTGTAAAATGTAGCAAAATATTTTTTCCTTAATGATTCAAGTTTTGTGCATGACAGTAGTATGTGGTTTACGGTAAGTTCATGTCCGCATTGCTCGCAAACAGGTTTGTCTTTGTTTGTTAGCGGGAAGTTGTGGGTGAGATGCGTGTGTCCAATACGGAGACGGCATAAAATAACTTCGATGAATCGTTTTTGGTGTGAGCATGATTTCCATTCATCTAGAATGGGTTTTACTAAATGTAGCTTATTATTTCTTTCGATATTCCATTGCAACTGCCATTTATTTCTTAATTTGCACTGCACCAACTTCATACCATCTTTGTAGGGAATGTACACTTTCTTTATTTCTTTGTTCCGAGCTTTTCCAGCACATTCATCCGCCTTCTCATTGCCAGTGATTCCAATGTGACTGGGAACCCAGCAAAATTTCGTCTTGTCCCTGTATTGTGGCGCTTATGTTGTGTATGATGTCACCAATTAGTGGTGTCACTGCATTTGTATGGTGAAGTGAGGTTAGTATGCTCAGAGAATCAGTGTAAATGATACTGTTTTGAATGTTCTCATTTATTATTTTTTCTACAGCCACCGAGACTGCGTAACACTCGGCGGTGAAAATGGATGCGCACTCAGGCAGGCGTACTATTTTTTCCCAATTAGTCTGAACCACAGCACTTCCGACATATTGTGCTGATTTTGATCCATCAGTATAAAATGCTTCGTATTCTCCGTATTTTTCGTTTAGTGCTAAATACTCTTGTAATATCTGTTCATGCGGTGTACGTTTCTTCCGAAATTGTGTTAATGTAAAGTCGCACACAGATGGTAGGCAGTACCAAGGCGGGAGTGGATCACGTTTGCGGGCAATATTAGGCAATGTGTCCATTATATCTAGTTCTTGGCATTTCTCTTCAAAGCGGAGAAGAAGTGGCCTGATTGCGAGGGGTCTGTTGGTAAATAGTGTTCGGAATGGGCACTTTGTAGTGAGTGGGTAACAGATGTGTTGTGGGTAACAGATGTGTTTAGGCTGGGAACGGATCTTTAAAATGTATGAGCATGTGAGCGTTGTTCGTCTGTCTGCAAGTGGTGGTTCATTGGTTTCCACGTAAAGGCTTTTTATGGGTGACATCCTGTATGCACCAGTTGAAAGACACAATCCCAAATTGTGCACAGGATCCAGTCGCTTCAAGTACGATGGCCTTGCTGATCCATACACTATGCAACTATAATCTAGAATGGAACGTTCTACAGAGCGATACATCTGTAGAAGGCATACTCGATCAGAACCCCAGTGTTTGCGTGAAAGGACTTTCAGTATGTTCAGTGCTAGCGACGCTTTCTTTTTCAGTGCGTTGATGTGAGGCAGGAAAGTAAGCTTTTTATCGAAGGTGATGCCTAGAAATTTGTGTTCCTTTTTTAAAGGCAGCTCGGTTTGGTTTAGGTGTAATGTTGGATGTGTGTGCAAGCCTCGTTTGAGTGAAAAAGTAAGGCCACTGTTTTCTGTGGTGAGAACTGGAAACCATTCTTGTCTGCCCATGTTGCCATTTTATTGATTGTAAGCTGTACTTGTCGTTCGCATGTGGATATATTGGAAGATGTGCACGCTATCTGAAGATCATCAACATACATTGAATACATAATGGACCTTGGGATTATTTTTCTAATAGAATTCATTTTTACAACGAAGAGAGTTGTACTTAAAATGCACCCTTGAGGAACTCCATTTTCCTGAATGAAGTCCCTCAAAAGGGTCGAGCCTAGGCGGACATTAAATGAGCGGTTAGACAAAAAGTCTTTAACGGAGTTCAGCATTCTGCCACGGATGCCGAGCTCAGCTAAGTCCTGGAGAATCCCGTACCTCCAGGTTGTATCATATGCTTTTTCTAAATCAAAAAAAGACTCTAAGACAGTGTTGTTTGTGTATAAAAGCTTCTCTGACTGTATTTTCGAGACGGACTAGGTGATCTGTAGTGGAGCATCCTTTTTTAAATCCACACTGATGGATATCAAGCAGTTCACAGGATTGAAGAACAAAGGTTAGTCTTATATTTAGGACACTTTCAAAGGATTTGGCGAGGCAACTGGTTAAGGCTATGGGTCTATAACTGCTAGGAGAGGTTGGGGGTTTACTAGGTTTAAGAAACGGTACAATAATAGCTTTCTTTCAGGCTTCAGGTATTTTCCCTGACATCCAAACTGTGTTGAAGAATCTTAAAAGTGCTTCTATGGCAGGCTCAGAAAGATGTGCAAGCATTTCATAATGTATATGGTCAGGTCCTGGAGCAGTTTTTTTTCCGGCAGACAGTACTCGGTTTATTTCTTGGAGGGTAATTAGACTATTGTATTTTTCATTTGCACCTCCAGTTGTTGGGAGCCTCTGTTTTTCAGCTGTATTTTTGTATTTTAAAAAGGACTGCATGTAGTGTGATGAACTTGAAACTGCAGTGAAATGTTCCCCCAATATGTCTGCCTGTTCCTCTATGCTTGTTTGTGTTCCGGGTGTTGCTAAAAAAGGAATTGTGAATGTGAAAAGTTGCCATTTATTTTTCGAACCTGCTCCCACATTTTTTTAGATGGGATCTGACTGTTGATAGTTGAAACATAATTCTGCCATGAAGCTTTTTCGGCACTGCGACGGACATACCGAGCTTTAGCTTTTGCCTTTTTAAAATTTAGGAGATTTTCATGTGTCGGATACCTACGGAATTTACCCCAAGCTCTGTTTTGTTGTTTTTTCGCTTCTTTACAGTCTTTTGTCCACCATACTTTATGGTTTTGTCGCGCCACTCCTGACGACTGAGGAATCGCTGTGAGTGCGGCAGTTATGATACAATTAGTGAACTTTTCGTTTATCTGGTCGATGGTGAGTTTTTCTAAAACTATGTCTTCTAAAGTTGCCTTTGCTCTAAAAAGTGACCAGTCGGCGAGGTGAAGCTTCCAGCGCAGTGGCCTTGTGGGGATTATTTCCGGTGGGGATGTTAAATTGATTAGTACAGGGAGGTGATCGCTGCCATATGGATTGTCAATGACGTCCCAGTTAAAATCGTTAAAAACAGAAGGTGAACTAAACGACAAATCTAAACAGGTCATTTTCCCTGAGGCAGGGGAGCAGTATGTGGCTTTTTCTGTATTTAAAAGGCATACATTATTTGTGAGGATAAAATCTTCGATTATTTGTCCCCTAGAGTCACAGCGCTCACTTCCCCAAAAAGGGGAGTGAGCGTTAAAATCCCCGACTACTAGATATGGTTCTGGAAGTTCATCAATGAGGCCTTGTAGATCGTGGACTGTTAGTGTGAGATGTGGAGGAATATATGCAGAGCAGATTGTAATTGTTTTGTAGCTGACAATGCTGACTGCAACTGCCTCAAGTTTTGTTTTGAGTCTGATCTCTTGAGCAGGGACGCCGCTTTTCACTATGATGGCTACACCTCCCGATAGTCAGCTCGCTTGTTCCCGATCGCGGCGGAAAACAGTGTAATTCTTAAGAAAGTTATTTTTTTGGGGACCTAAATTTGTTTCTTGTAGACATAAGGTGACAGGAGCGTGTGCTCCTAGTATGTCTTTTATGTCACTGTAATTGTTTAAAAGTCCTCTACAATTCCATTGTATTATGAAAGCCATCTTATTTTTGTGTTTGTATCGAGTGAAAAACTAGATCAAGTGGTTTATGGTCCCGTGACTCGGGGCCTGTCTTTTTTTGACCGATCCAGGGAGCTCCGCCGACCGTCCGAAGTGGACGGCGCGGGGCTGCCCGGGGTCGTGTCCATCGCCTCTGCGGAGGCGCTGGGCGAACGTGTAGAAGGCACGTTCACTTTCGAGTTTGACCTCGACCTGCGGGACGAGGTCTTGAGGCCCGCCGACCCGGGGTTCTGCGCAGCCGGACTTGGACTTGGCGGAGTAGCGTTAGCTGCTCCACCTTTGGGCCCGGATGGCCCCGCCACAGGCTCACTGCGTGTGACCTGGACGGGTGCCGAAGCCTGGTGTGGTGCGCCGCGCCCACGCACCACATCGGCGAAGTTTGATTTTGCAGTGAAAAAAAGAGAATGAGTTGGTGAGTGCAAAACGCCTTCTCGCTTCTTGAAATGAAATGTTTTCCTTTGTCTTTATGGTGATTATCTCCTTTTCTTTTTTCCAGGACGGACACGCCCTTGAGTATGCTGCATGGTCTCCTTCACAGTTTGCGCAGTGCGGGGCTGCGTCACATTGATCAGAATGATCCTTCGAGGCGCACTTCGCGCACGTTTTCCGACCGCGGCAACTTTGTGAGCCGTGGCTGAACTTTTGGCAGTTGAAACATCGGCGAGGGTTGGGAATGTATGGTCTTACGTTAACTTTCAGATATCCTACTTCGACTGTGTCAGGCAGTGTGCTAGTGCTGAACGTCAGGATCATGTGTTTTGTGTCTATTTCCTTATTATCCTTCCGGATCTTGATTCTGTGAACGTCGATCACGTCTTGGTCACTCAGACCTTCGAGCATCTCTTTTTCTATGATGTGGACAAAATCATTTTCGGATATCACGCCCCGGACGGTGTTCAAAGATCGGTGTGAAGTCACGGATACAGGAATATCTCCAACAGACACAATGTTTACGAGTTTTGAGTGCTGGATGTTGTCTCGCAGTTCGAGCAGTAAGTCACCGCTGGCCATTTTTGATACCTTGTAGCCAATGCCCAAGGCTTCTGTCAAACACTTTGACACTAGGAAGGGGGACAGGATTCTTGCTTGCTTATTTTCTACTTCACTATGGATGACATGGTATTTAGGAAAACTCACTTTTCTTTTTTGGAAAAAAACATCTGCTTCGTTCCGCCCTCTCTTGGGAGAGCGATCAGGTTTGGAAAGTGGGGGAGCCATAAAAAATTCCAAGTTTTTCAGTCCTGATGCCAGCCACCCACCATGGAGCCCAACAAGGGGATGGGACAGGAACTTGAAAGCAAGTCCTGCCCACGCCAGCTGTACACCTCAACTATAACCAAATATGACACAACTCCGGGTAGTTGGCCACACAAGGTTAACCCTAGCCGCCTATGAAAAGTGAGAAAAAAAAAACAAGAAGAGAGGAGGAGACAGGAGAGTTGTAAGAAAGAGATAGGAAAGTGAAAGATAGAGGGGAGGATAGGAAAAGGCGACTGCCGATTTCCCCCGGTCAGGTCAGGCCGGAGGTGCCGTCTACAGGAAGCTGGGGCCAAAGTGGTGTGTTGCCTCCGCCGAGGGGCCTTAAGGGTCCAAACGCTCGGCATTGGCTCAACCACCAGGATCCCCTTTTCCCCGGACACGGCGATGCCACGCACGGCTAAGCGCGGATGCTCGGGTCCGTGGTGACGCATTGTTCACCATCATCCCCCTGCGGGGATGTCCCTGCGGATGCTCGGGTTAACCCCGTGGTGTCGCCACTCACCAACGTCTGCATGCTGCAGACGCCCCCCTGCGGGGATGCTCTAAATGGCCCTCTCTCTTAATGAGTCTTGTTAAATCTCGTACGGTGCCCGGATGCTCTCGTTTCAGTGCCCGGATGAGTGGAGTTCAGTGCCCGGATGTTGGCTCTCGGTCTCGGCGTGACGTCACCACACTGCTGACAAA
Source organism: Amblyomma mixtum (assembly GCF_055824585.1). Classification (NCBI taxonomy): domain Eukaryota; kingdom Metazoa; phylum Arthropoda; class Arachnida; order Ixodida; family Ixodidae; genus Amblyomma; species Amblyomma mixtum. The sequence continues at coordinate 481,221 of NC_143012.1, forward strand.
GGGAGCTAAAGGCATTTCACGCTTAAAACAATTTCCTGGCAATGTAACAGTGAAACTGTGTGAGAATAGTCACATTATTTCTAATATGCTAAAAAATTAGTTGAACGACAAGTCAGCAAAGACACTTAGACTGCTTGCATGTGTGAATGCGTAAGGCTGGCCGCTCACTTTGTGAACGCAGTCGCAGCGTACTACGGTGTGATGGAACCCAATGCCACACAGCTGGAAATTCTGCCTCTGCATGGCTTTATGTAGTCGCTGCCGTACCCCTTCTAATCATCATGCTGATCTGCCTTGCGGATACGACGCGATAGCTAAAGGGTTAATGCCCATATATGCAGAATTGGTCTTTCTCTACTTGACATTCACAGATCCCCAGGAGTATACTGCTCCTGGTGCAGAGGTTAAGCGGTGTGCCACTACTCTGGGATGGCAGGTGCTGCCACCAGTGTAATCTGTATGATCAAAGTTGCTCTTCCCAAGAAACCTTGCACGACCAATCATTTACTTAAATATGCCACCTGCCTGGTTGCATGAGGACGCCATAGAATGTTCACACGTGCGCAGGTTTCTGCTTAATGGGGCAAGGCTTACACTGCCTGTGCAGAGCAGTCTCTCCACTGACTATGCCAACCAGGGCGGCTGGCAGATGGCAGGGTGAAACCGAACTACTCAAGGTTAGAAAAAGAAAGCTTTCCTTTGTTGGCCACTTGCTTGGGTGAATGCTAATGAGTAACTGCTCCCTTGCCTGAAACCTTGTCCACCTTAGAGGATTCCAATAAACACAATGGATTTGAAATAGCTAATGTATTCACACGACGGAACTCAGTTTATTGGTTAGCCTCGGCAGTTGCTACAGTGATGTAAGTGCGACAGAAGATTACTCCAATGCCTTCACCAGAGCTTCATGCACCTCAACTTCAATCTGTGCTTCTGCCCGAGCGGTGTCACTGGATGCTGCATTGAGGGCCTGCTGTGCCTTGGCAAGGCCGTCCCTGCAGGACTGCAAAAGACAAAAACAGTGGTGGCTCAGTAGGCTCAACAAGCATTTTTCCAATTCGTAAAACATGTACCAACCAGCCCGTATTTGCCCTCTTTTGGAATTCAACAAGCATGACTGCCCCTTTTCAAAAGCACACTTCAGTTGGTGAAGATGGCAGACCCCAATGAACACAGCTTTTGACATCAGGCTTTCAACCGGCCTTTAATCGACAAAGACCTAGCCACATGTCTGCACTCATCTTGTACTACTGCGATCAAAAGTTTACAGGATGCAAGCGTGCAGAAAAAAACGTATCGAAATGTGCTCATGTATGGTGGGACATGCATGCTCTATCCAATAGTAACAATTCCAAGCAACTGAGTCGTGAGGTAGAGCTAGAATAAATTTATTACTAAGAACACCCATCCTGTAATATTTTGATTGCGATAGCACACTTGCGTCTCTCCCTTGAGCTTTTTTTGATATGCACCTCTGGCTCTCTAATAATAGAAAGCTGGTTGATTTATTAACAAAAACATTATCACAGCATTAACACAAAACAAAGTGAACAAGAGTTGATGGGGGAGCCTCAGCCAATGTTTCAACAAGAGGACTTGTCTGGGAAAATTTCAAAAAGTCCTCTTGAGAAAACTTTAGCTAAAGCACCCTGAGGCTCTTCCCTCAACACTTGTTCACTTCGTCCCATTTATCACCAGCTGATGGTAGCACTATGGCCTTTGAAATTTTAGGTTGCTCTATGAGTGGATTAACTTCTGCAATGAGTTATCCTGCAGCAAAACTTCTGCTTAATCTCTAGCAGCTGGCACCATGCTGGGAAAAGTGGTTTGGTGCAATGCTGTGAGGGTTTTCCACCTTTTGCAAGTGTAAATGAAAACAGCAGACACTTGGAGTCTGCTTGGTATATGCGACCAAATCTGAGCTAGCCTACTGCAATTCCACAAGCACGCCTGATACGTTCGAAACATGCGCACAACAAAATTCAAATGAGCGCAGTTTACTCGCCTGGGGATCAAGGCGGTCTACCGGCACTGCCGCCTCTGCCAGCACTTGCACGGAGGAATCCTCATTGATGGAGATGGTCCCACTACTCACTGCGAAATAACATGGCACTAAGCACCTATTCACACACACAAATTGCATACTGACATCTGGTGAAAGCACAGTCGTCTCTGAGCGCTGAAAGAGCCATTCAGCAGGGTTCAAGATCCAAATACAGCAGTTTCATCAGAAGTAGAAAAATGGGGTTACTCTCCAAATACGAGTCGGAACTTTGTATGACGACGTCTTCTAAGTGGTTCTGTCGAAGAACTGGGCCAGGCTGTAGGGACACTCTTACACATGATTAAATCAGCTCCACACATATATTATGCCCACCTACACGTGAACCTTATTCCTCAATTAGCGGTTTGAGCGCTTGCAAAGTACGCGCCTTGTCTGCGAGCGAAACCACGACATATCTAGTTGAACAAAATAAGGGCTCCGGAAAAAGTCGCCCCTGTGAGGAACACTCGCGCGGTCAAGGAGCTAGAAGCACGACTGAGCTTAACGCGTGCGGCGCTACTTGCCGAAAAACTTCTTGGCCTCTCCTTCCCTGGGAAACACTGTGACCACTCCGGGCTTGATCACGGCCAATGCAGGCACGTGGTTTGGCAGAATACCAAAGTTCCCGCTGTACGACGGCACGTCCACTTGTTTTACGTCCACTTTGTCGTAGAAGGTCTGGAACGAGGTACGAAAGCACCGCACAACGCCATAGGCTGCTTTCCGCTTGTCCGTCCGCGGACAGCTTCAATTTGCAAAGAAAGAGTTATATAAAGTGTGCGTAGTGTTCACGCTCTCGTTAGCGAGTATTATTAGCAAACGGCGAACCCATTCAGAAGAGCAATGTGGCTGCACTCACCTCTACCGGCGATGCGAACGTAAGTGGCATCTGACCGTCGGCGTACGTTCTTGATTGCATTGGCTGAGATGCCAATAGCCTAGTCCTCGGAATGACATAACGGCAAGCACCTAAAGTTGCTCGAAAGAGGGACATTTTTGGTTGTCTAATGTGACTCGCTCACTCCAATAACCTTCGTGCCGGAATGGTGACCCGACCGGAGCGCCCCCCAAGATTTCTGCTCATCGCAGAGAACTTCGCACTCTTGTCGTGCTCTGGTGCCTCTTGCATAAGCCGCCGTATCCCAGAAAAACTTTTAGGGCCAGATATTGGCAAATAATCCTTTTAAAGTGTTGAAAGGTAATGAAAAATAAACACGAGCAACCGAGATGTCAGCGGATGGACGTAGAACGTGTACAGTATGATGCTTTATGTGATTTTGCTTGACTGTTGCGGAAATAAACGGGCCCCGTAAAATGCTTCTTTCAGCTAAACGGGCGCATTGTTCGAGCTCAAATTTCGCATAGAAATGGCATTTGGTCGGCAGAATTGTTTAATACCACGTTTGCTTGGGGTACTTACCTGATTCGAAAAGAATAAGTCGGAAATTCACGTCGTCTGCGGCGCCATCTCGTTTGTTGGTCATGAACAATCAGCAAAGGAGGGGGTTTCGGGGGGTTTGAACATGGGTTTGAAGACGCCCTTTCAACTGGTTTTTTAATGCTCACAGAAAACTCAGCTCGAACGTCGGAAGGGATGGGGTCGCCTAACGGGTCAGGTAACGCAAAACTATCGTCGGTGGAAGGATTAATGACCCGCCAGAATTTTTGACATTGGTGGTTACATGTGAGTGGAAGTGCTTTTAGCGCTTTTGAGCGCCTGAACATACATGTTGGAAGCCGCTGAATACGAAGTCCGATCACTCACTAGTTGGCGAGAACTTTACGATGCGGTAGAGGCTTTCTTTTTGTTAGATAAACGTTTAATGTGATTACTTATCGAGACTTGAGCCTTTATATGTTGCAGTACAACTTTTTTCAGGCATCACAACTGATGTTTCGGTGTGTTTGGTACATATTCATCTTCAGACATTTCATGTCTGTTGGGTAAAAAAAAAAGGCAATTTCCTCACTGGCGTCCCAGAACCCTCCTCGCAGTGCCGCCTCTCCTCCTCCGCTCTTTTCTCCCTTCTCCTCTTTTTTTCTCTCACGGCTGTTGCGCTCTTCGGTCTATTCCTCCGGCGAGTCTGCCTCCGCGCACCGCCGCCGCGAATCTGCGCGTCTTCTGAACCGCGGCCTGGTCAGCGCGCCTCTCAATGTGCTGACGCATGAACACGTAGGTGGTGGTGGAAACGTTTATTGCCAATGATGTAAATCGTAGGGGGCGCCTGGTTTGCCGCAAAAGTTTGCATGATTACGAGAATTGGTCTGGGTATCGGGCATGCAGCAGTATTGGGTCCGGGTTTGTAGTTGTCGCCAATGTGCAGCCTGCGCTATGGTGAGGGACGGAGCGGGGGTGCGTATTCCCTTCTTTTGTCTCGGTAATACGAGCATGGGCGTCCGGAAGGGGGGGAAAGGGGGGGCGGTTGCCCCCCCTTGGAATTACGGATATTATTTATGCCCTAGTAGAAAACCAACGTTTTTAGATCCCTTTCAGTTTGCAAGCTCCCCCGCGCCGCGCCCGAGAAAGCGGCCCCCGTCCGCTTCCACTCACCACGCGGCGCTGCTGTCGCTGTCGACCCGGAGGCGCCGGAGCGCTCGCGCTTGGCAGTTGCTGTGACAGCCTGTTCTCATCCGCGATAACATTGGGAGCGAACACGTCGAACTCAAATTTGCTGTACTTTTGGAGCTGTCACGTTGAAACTTCAGCCTCATGGTTAAAGAAATGTTTCACCTGGCTAGTAAGGGTGAGATAAAGAGCAGGCTGATGCCAGTTCGCAAAAAACCAATCGTTTGCATTGCGCTTTATCGCATCACGTTTGCGACGCTTAGCGCTGATGATATGCGTATGTTGGTGTAGAGCTATCAATATTTCTTCGGGAGAATATATATGTATCAGCAGCGCGAACACCACACAGGAAGAAGAAGGAGAAGAAGGTAAAGAGCGCTTCTTCGGTAAAGGAGCTTCTTCTCCTTCTTCTTCCTGTGTGGTGTTCGCGCTGCTGATACATATGGATCGCAACCAACTAGCCCGACAGATGGTGTTATTCGGGAGAATGCACGAAACATTAATGAAAGGATAAAACTAGCGATGTTCCACTTCTAGATCAGTCACGAAATTCCGCGCTATATTATCAACGAAGCACCGCACATGCGAGCAGCATTTTGCACGTTCTTTAGAATTCCAATTTCCGAGAACACAAGTATAAATGCAGACACACTTAGCTGGATGCAGGGAGGGAATAACTATAGAAGTGCTTTTTATTTGCAATGATAGCACAGACAGGAGCAGCGTACTGCACTTTCATTTTTAGAATGTTAATTTCATTGAACACAGACAAGCATTAAATGCAGACACACTAAGTCGGAAGCACGGAGGGAATGGCTACTTGAAGGCGAGCTTTTTTATTTGCAATGACAATATTTCTCTGTTCTCTAGCCGACGGTTCACGTCTCTCGCCTAGAAGTGGATGGGTGTCACTATGACAAAATGCAGCACTTGGCATGTAAAAGTGGCCATATGCTCTGCACATCCAAGCCGAACAAGGTTTTGCAATTCAAGCTCGTCTAGCAGCTCCCAAAAAACGTCCCTTTCAAAAACGGGACCTTCCTTCAAAGAAATCTGGATTGCTTTGTTTACAATGTTGGTAAAATCTAGCATCTTTTTGGTGGGATGCTTTAAGCACCCTTGCTTGAAGCTTTTTTATACTGTAAGATAAGCGTCAGTGCCAACAACTGGCACAGGACAGCTGATATCTTCCATGCTGATATCTGCTGGCTGCTCCAAATCAGGCGGCGGTGACCATGGCGTAGACGTGAAGGGCCACGCTGGTCGGGCAAACAGCGTGGCGAGCGCCACCGCACGGAAGGAAACGGAAAGGCGACAATCCGCGCACCGCAGCTTTCAAACTGAAAGGGATCTAAAAACGTTGTAGAAAACAACTACAAACCTACCGCCTCCCTCATCCCCAGACATCGGGTGCACCCCCCTGGAAAAAGCTCTGCGGACGCCCTTGAATACGAGAGAATATCACGGAAGAGACCAGGTAGTGCGCGGGCCGCGGGCGAACGGACCGTCGTGTGAATCGCCCTTTAACGCCATTTTAAGTACGTGCGCAGTCGCCTTCTTTGCGCGAGGAACGTGCCGGCCACACAAACTGCTCGAAGGGCAACGCGAAAATCGCGAGCCGGCCGCCCTAGAAGCTCGCCAGGAGCAGAACAGCTGTGAAAGACAATACGAGCAGAATCGCTTTATTAAGGCGAAAGCCTTTTAATGCCTCATACTGTCGTGAGCAGGGAATGCACTACCTGGTCTCCTTCTGTGATATTCTCTCGTATTACCGAGACAAAAGAAGGGAATACGCACCCCCCGCTCCGTCCCTCACCATAGCGCAGGCTGCACATTGGCGACAACTACAAACCCGGACTGCTCAATACCCAATACTGCTGCATGCCCGATACCCAGACCAATGCTCGATCGTAATCATGCAAACTTTTGCGGCAAACCAGGCGCCCCCTACGATTTACATCATTGGCAATAAACGTTTCCACCACCACCTACGTGTTCATGCGTCAGCACATTGAGAGGCGCGCTGACCAGGCCGCGGTTCAGAAGACGCGCAGATTCGCGGCGGCGGTGCGCGGAGGCAGACTCGCCGGAGGAATAGACCGAAGAGCGCAACAGCCGTGAGAGAAAAAAAGAGGAGAAGGGAGAAAAGAGCGGAGGAGGAGAGGCGGCGCTGCGAGGAGGGTTCTGGGACGCCAGTGAGGAAATTGCCAAAAAAAATATACGAAATACTTGACTGCATCAATTGTGACTGAGGCAACTAGCATCACGTATAGCATGCTCTTGAAATTCCTCTAGCTGTTGCACAGAAGTCTGTAATTGACTTCATTGTAGCTTCATACTTGCACCATTTAAACTCTGCACATAGCTGTTTTTTCACAAAAGGAAATGTGATTAGGTTTCTGAATAGAGCTGTGCACGGGCCGCAATTTCGAACCCGCGCCCGGCCCGGGACCTAACCTACCGACAGGAAGACCGGCCCGACACTGAAGGACCCTGAGTCTGCTCGACCTGCAAAGCGGCGACGACACAAAAAGAGAATTTCAGGAAAATGAGTTTATTTCAATGACATTCAAATTTTGACCTCGCATTCCAGATCACAGTTTCTGATTATACACAAGACACAACGCATAAAGGTATAGATTTATCACTCTAAATATGCAGCTTGTTCATTGATGATGGCTTGATCGAAACAAGAGCGGCGCTCTTTCATTACGAATCCTGCGGCGCTGAAATTCTTCTCGCTGCTTGAATTGGTGGCCGCAACGGCTAATACTTTCATAGCAAGAAGAGAAACGCTTGAAGTACGAAGGGGCATGACAGACGTGGTGTCGTAAGCCATGGATGGCTTTTTCGACTTTTTGACTTGTCAGAGGATAAGCGAGCAAATAAGCGACAGGGCGGCGCTATCCTGCGAATGCCGATGTGGCCGCGACGTCCCTGCTTCTACTATTCACGGGAAGGCATGGTACGTGCTGTGTTCACTTCGCTGACAAGCGATTACAGCGAAACGCAGCGACCAAGGCTGCGCCAGAATAGTACGAGCTGAGCCGTAGTGGAGGCGCCAGTGACATTCTTCTAATGCCATTCATGTGGTGGGCCCCCGCCCCCCCCCCCCCCCCCCCCTTCGCTCTCGCCCACGACTATTGTCCGTCTCCCCGGCCGGAACCGGAGAGAGTAGCAGCTATCCTGCCGGGTAGGCGGGCAAGAGGGAAGGCTGCCGGCTCTGCGGTGCGCTGCGAGTGGCGAGTGGAAGAATTTAACCTTTTCCCGATGTGCGACTCCGTGACCCCGCGACCTCGCGTGCGCCGTACGCAGCCCTGCCTCCGCTTCCCAGAACCTTCCTTTCTTCTTACAAGGCGCCCAAAACTGGTTGCTTTTTCCCAACGTTGGTACTTGCTAGAACCAAAAATGCGTTTCCAGCCCCAGCTAGCTTTTTTTTTTTTAGCATTTGTACTATCCTCCCGTCCTTGTACATTCCCTCTTGGATGGTCTAGACACAAATCACTTCCTGCTGTGCATGCAAGACGCCCAGCGCACCACAGCCATATTCGCACTTCCACATATATGATACATGCTTTGCCCAACTTAGAGCCCTGGGCGTTTGGTTGTAAGTAACACCGTATGGCGCGTAATGCATTCCCATCAGGCAGAATTAAAATATGAGAAAATTGATCGCAAGATATATTTCCTTGTATTCTCCAAGTAAATTACTTCTATACTAACTCCTCCCCTTCTGAAGTGACCAAAAGATAAAACAACTCAGCGTGTAAAAAAGGTGAATGCAAAAATACACTAATTTTGTGCAAAATTCACAGGAAGTGCACTTAAATTGCCACAAGTGCATGGCCAATTAAGGAAAAAAAAAAAAAGGGCAAAGGACGGAGACGCGCAACAGGAACACAGGACGACGCTGTGTTCTGTGTTCCTGTATTCTGTGTTCCCAGTTCTGTGTCCCCGTCTTTTGCGCTGGTTTTCTTTCTACAATCGTGAACCAATTAACTCGCCCAGCTCTCCACTCTACTGGACCAATAAGGCATCAAGCTTCACAGTGCATTAGTGTTATATCTTACGCTACATATTTTCGAATTGTTTTTGCTGCAAAACAGGTATAAGAGGTCGGCATACACGTCTTTCATTTGCTTAGGAAGAAAGCAGCGCAGTCAAGAAAGTTACTCCCTCCTGCCAGTGAAAATTTAAAAAATGCGGTTTTTTCAGCACCAGTATAAAATCTTTGCATGCTGACGGCATGTTGAAATTTTCGTTAATGCACCGTAATAATTATCTCATGAAGCCCCAGCTCTTGTGGCCCAGGACGAAGAGTACGATGATTTATGGCAATATTTGAAATCCATTTATGAACCAAGTTCTTTTGCTCTGACGTTCTTCTAAGCAAATAAAACTGAAAATTGATAATTTTGATAATACTTTATGGAGCTAACACTACCAGGACGTGGTAAATAAACAAAAAATAAATTCTTTGATAAAGGCCTGTACGCTGCACTTGTGCTGCTCATTTATTTCATGCTGTCCATTTTCTCAGTGCAGTGTCTTCTTTGATAGGAATATTTCTGGCTCATTAAATACTTTGCTTCAGTTCACAATTCTTCTTTTAGCTATATTTCATCCACTTTCCTGCCATGATCTCTATTCAAACGTAATTTGTGTAATTTTGCTTTGTCCGGGCTCCTGCAATGTTCTAGTATATACGAATGACGTGAAGACCTGTTTCAAGCTGTTGCACTATAATTCAGTCTAACCTCCTCGATCACGGTCACCTAAGCCTTTCCTTATCTGTTGCCATATTTTTTATGGAAACACTTAAAAACAAAGCACCATGATCTATTTCAGTATTGTTTTATTTGCCAATCTAATTTTTTCGAAGATAACATGGAATACCAACTCCCCTTTAATGTCCCCGTTTTCGTCTCGAAGTCGCGAATTTTTAGATGTGCGCTCAGTATTCTCGTTAGTGCATTTGTGCTCACAAGGGACTATAACAGCCAACGCGGCGAATACGCTAGATTTAATCCTGACAAATCGATCTGACATAGTCTCACCTATTACATACCTGCCAGGCATCAGCGACCATTTGCTAATGCACTCTGACATTAATCTAGCCACTCCAAACACTAACAAAAAGAAAATAATAATAATACAAGACTACAACGGAGCAAATTTTCAGGCGATAAATAATGAACTATTTTTTTTTATCGATGCTTTCCCATAGCTTTGGTGTCCGCAGCATTCAAACCAACTGGAGCATGTTCACAGCTATAGTCACCCAACTCACAGAACAATACACTCCTGAACGCACTGCTACCACCCACTCAATAGCTCCCTGGTGTAATAATCACATTAAACGTTTATCTAACAAAAAGAAAGCCTCTACCGCATCGTAAAGTTCTCGCCAACTAGTGAGTGATCGGACTTCGTATTCAGCGGCTTCCAACATGTATGTTCAGGCGCTCAAAAGCGCTAAAAGCACTTCCACTCACATGTAACCACCAATGTCAAAAATTCTGGCGGGTCATTAATCCTTCCACCAACGATAGTTTTGCGTTTTCTGACCCGTTAGGCAACCCCATCCCTTCCGACGTTCGAGTCACGATTCTTAACCGCGCAATCACTGACAACTTTACACCCATACGAGGGGGTACCCAAAAGAAACCGGACTTATTTTTGTTTGAACTTATTTGTTCACATTTTCAGCACAGACCTTCAATATCCTTCAAAGTACTCTCCACTTACAATGATACGTTTGTCGAATCTTTCATTTCATTTTTCAAAACATTGTTTAAATTTATCTTTTGCGATACTTGACAGTCCCTCCGTCGTTTTTTTCTTCACCTCAGCAACATCAGCGAAACGCTTTCTATTTACCTGTCTTTTCATTCTACGAAACAAAGAAAGTAGCACGTGGCAAGGTCGGGTGAGTATGAGGGTTGAGGAACAGAGGTCATGCCATTTTTGGTCCGAATTTGTCGTAGAGACAGGGCTGTGTGAGCAGGGGCATTGCCATGGTGGAAAAACCAGTCACCCGTCTGCCACAAGTCAGGCCGCTTCCACTGCACACTGTTGTCCAATCTTTTCAAAACATCCAAGCAGAAAGCCTGGTTAACTGTCTGACCCTGCGGAACAAATTCTGAATGGATGACTCCTCTCACGTCGAAAAAACAAATCAGCATTGTTTTGAGGTTTGGTTTCACTTGACGAGCTTTCTTGAGGCGAGGTGAATTTGAAGTTTTCCATTGGCATGACTGTTGCTTTGATTGAGGATTTAATTCAGGAACACTTGAGTTGTCCCTATAGCATCGTCCTACGAACGTCTTTCTGAATATTTCAAGAGTTTCCGTTCCACTTTTTCCGAGAAAAAAAATCAGAATTTCACCGGCGCACGCTGTTCACGAAAATCAGCCATTGCAAAAACGACACTCACACAAAACAGTCGTCACTCTAAAACTCTGCCTAAACTAGTCTGACCTCCTTCAGCGATGGCACTTGGCTTACTGACTCTGAAATGTTCGTTCTATGCGCTCCTAGCGGCAAAACGCGGTACCACAGACGCTTGGCCGACCCAAAAATTTAGTCTGGTTTCTTTTGGGTACCCCCTCGTATCTGATGTATACATATGCCTACAACTCACCACTTCAACTATGTTTTCATGCAACCTATAACTGTTGCTCCTACTGGTGTGAATAAGCTTATTGATGGACTCAGTGTTCATTCCGCTCCGGGTTATGACTGCGTTACTTAAAAAGCACTGCAGCTTATTCGCCCATTATACTAACCAAACTTTTCCAGCAGTGACCAGTCAACGCTGCTACTGAGTGGAAGATCGGAAAGGTGGTTACAGTCTACAAATCCGGCAGCAAAGCATCCCCTATTAATTATCGTCCCATATCCCTTACCAATACTTGACCCAAAATGTTCAAACATATAGTATTCACCAACCTTGTTAACTTCCTTTCATTGAACAACTTTTTCATGTCAGCGCAACATGGTTTTCGAAAACCTTACTCTTGCGAAACACAGTTAATATAGTTTACACATACATTGCACTGTATCTTAGACCTATCATCACTAACTGACTGTATATTTCTGGATTTTTCAAAGGCTTTCGACGATGTATCTCACAACTGTTGGTCACAAACTAAAACATCTTAATATTGACTGTAACTTATTGAAATGGATTGAATGCCTACTTAATCGCTCACAATTAGTTTTTGCTTACGGTTATAACACCTGTTTTACAGAGGTGCCTTCCGGAGTTCCACAAGGTTCAGTTCTTGGACCCTAGCTACTGTTCCTGATTTAACATTAATGATCCCCGCTCTCTTATGGATTCTCATATTCACCTATTCGCTGATTTTTGCGTCATTTTTAGAGAAATAACCAACACTAACAACCTTACATTACTGCAGTCAGTGGCGGTCACAGAGAGTGGTTTTAGGGGGAGCGGACAGACTGCTGTATATAAAAAAAGAAAAATAGAAACAACGATTTTTTATTTTATTTGCACAAAAATTTTTTTGCGCTTTGTTATTGAAAAATAAATGGCGAAAGGTATCGACGTTATACCATTACTCAATCCTTGAATGTTAACGTTTACGCGGGCAATATTCATATCGATACCAGGGGAAACGAGTCGACGTCTGAGATACCCCGCCACGACATGTCCACTAAGGTCAAAGCACCTGCCCGGACATTTCACCAGTGGGGTTAGCGGCCTTCATTACTCAGTTCTGGGAAGTGGCTTAATTTGTTTCACCCTCAGTCCCCAAGGCGGCTGGTTGGCGCTCCTTGTCAAGCCAGAAAGGGATGGTCCCCTCGCTGGCGTCGCTGTGTCCCATGGTGGGATAAAGACATGAACGGGTGGCTCCACCCCCCCCCCCCCCCCCCCTCCCCCGCCGACGAGGTTGTTGGCCACCGCAACCGCAGGTGAATGGCACCGCCGCGCCGGCGGCATGGCAAGACAACGGTGGCGGCAAGGCAGGAACACGATACCTCGACAATCACGACGAATTGTGCTCATATAACTATCAACGTGTAGAACGTGGAATTGTGTGAAATAAGACAGCCGCTAACAAGGTGAACGTACAAAGCAGGGGACTACTTGACGAGACTGCCACTGACTTCAGTGCGAAGAATGGTGAATGCAGCTATATATGAACAAATGCAAAGTCATGCGTGTATCTAGAAAAACTTCCGTCTCACCTCACTACTACATCGATAACATTTCGTTGGAATCAGCCTCATCATATAAGTGCATCAGCGTCCACATTACTTATTATCTTAACTGGTCTCTTCATACCGAGAACATAATTGAAAATGCTAATCGCATGCTTTGCTACTTACGTCGCAACTTCTTTAACGTTCCTTCCAATTTGAAACTATTGCTTTATCAAACACTAATACGATAAAAACTCGAGCATGCAACACGTGTATGGCACCCTGCTCATGACAACTTCATTAATGATCTTGAGCTGGTGCAAAATAACTCTGTGCTTTAATCCTTGTTAACTACAACCACACAGCGAGTAAACTACTATGAAGTCTAATATCTGCCTCCCATAACTGACATCACGTAGAAAAGTGTTTCGTATCACCCTGTTCCACAAGCTGTACCATCATCCCTCTCTTCGTGATCACCTCATCCCCCATACAATTTCTGTATCCCGCTGCATTGATCATGATCACAAAGTTGGAAGTATGTCATGCAACAGAAAATGCTGCTCGCAGTCATTCCTGTCGCGAACCTCATGCGACTGGAACCACCTTCCCGCAGAAGTTGCCGGCACTGAAAATTATGAGTAGTTCAGCGTAGCACTAGCTAACAGAGTATATTTAGGCGCTGCTTAATATTCATGTAATCAACTGTATTTTTCTCTCAGTTTTCGTATATTTACCATTCCCCCTGTGTAATGCCACTGGCCTTGAGGGGTAACATAAATAAATAAACAAACAGAGTAATATGCATTGCCTCTCACACAACATTCACTAATATTTCTTTCTTTCTGTAATAACGATTTGTAGACAGCCTAAAGGCTCATATTTCACTGACGTGAAGGTTCATTTTTCAGTCACAGTTCCATACTGTAGAGCGCAGGATAGCGCTTGTGCTGCATAGTTCTTCTGTATGTGTCATTGTAGGCGCTATTGTTTGTTTTCTCAAGTACTATGCACCATGCATCCCAAACTGAAGTTCTTCCTCTGAAGTTCTTCCTCTGACCTGAAATGGTTGGCCGTCCTGCGAACGATCGTGGTAACCTCGCTCTGCTCCTTCCCCCTGAGAGGGCTGGAGTCCGAAGCCCTGACGCCTTCCATAGTGGAGGCACCTGCGTTCAGAAGCCAAGCAATCGCCATGGCGATGTGGTCGTCATCAGCCTGACTACGCTCACTGCAGGCCAAAGGCTTTTCCCATGTCTCCCCAATTAACCTTGCTTTTTGCCAGCTGCGACCACCGTATACCCACAAACTTCTTCAACTCATTCGCCCACCTAACTTTCTACCCCCCCTTCCTACGCTCTCCTTCTCTTGGTGTCCACTCCATTACCCTTAAGGACCAGCGGTTGCCTTCATGTCCTGCCCAAGCATATTTCTTCCTCTTGATTTCGACTAGGATGTGATAACCCGCATTTGTTCTCTCAGCCGTCCGCCCCCTACCGATCTCTTGAAGTCACACCAATCAATTTTCTTTCCATAACTCACTGCGTTGTCCTTAATTTAAGCTGAGCCATCTTTGTTAGCCACCTCGTTTCTGCATTATAGGTGAGCTCCGGTAGATGTAGCTGTTGTATTCTTTTCTCTTGAGGGGCTTTGGTAAACTGCCATTCCTGATCTGAGAGAACCTGCCATATGCGCTCCAACTCATTCTTATTCTTCTAGTTATTTCAGTCATGATCCGGATGAGCGGTCACTACTCGCCTAAGTAGACATGTTCTCTTACTACTTTCAGCAACTCCATGGTAATGCTCACTGATACAAGTCATGCAGCGCTGGGGCCTCCTGCAGGTGGCAATCATTTGCTTGTAGCCCCTGCACTAGGAGCACTGAAGGGTCCGGACAAGAGAGGGCGCACCCCGAAGCGCATTCCTGTAATGAACACATGGTCAGCGGTGATGGCATGGCCACGGCGCCTTAGGCTACTAGTGTCGACTGGAGCCTCGATGGTAGCCACAACGTCGCTGTCGCACACTTCGCGGTCGGCCCCGTAGATACCGCCCGTGCTGCCCTCAGGAAGGGATGTCTCGAAGGTGCGGACCGGAGTGGAGAGGAGGGTGGTGTAGGCCAGAAGCTGCTCCTGGGGTACCTTGGTAGAGACGTCTCCTGTATTCATTTTGCGTTTGCAGTTCATCTGCACCTATAGGACTCCGGGCTGGCTGTAGAGAAAGGGGCTGTAGTCCTCTTTGACGACATCCTTGAGGGAGAGGGTCTGTCGTAAAGGAAAGATAAGAACCGTGGTCAGCCTTGGAAATCTACGGGAGGCTGGACGCCAGGCCTTGCGCTGGACATTGATCCAGCCACCTGGATCGCGGTCGACGCCCGAAGGCTCAGCATTTCCCAGCGAGTTGGCGTGGGTACTCACCCTCCAGGCAGAGTGGTCTCCTGCTCAGTGGTCACTTCTGGCCAGATATCATATCGGGCTCAATGCAGCAGTGCTGATTGATCAAATGTGACAAGGCGCGAATTAGCAAATCTGCAACGAAAAATTAAGGGTGACGACTCGCAGGCGTATCACATTTGCGCAAACTCACCGTGCCAGCCAACTCAGTGTGACTGAAGCCTCAAGCCGAGAAGCTGTTCACCATGGGGCTGAAAAAAAGCATAAAAAAAGCGAATTACCTACCTTGGCTGCAGCGGAATCACGATGTGCCGCAGACCGTAGGCGGCGTCCATTCTTCGGAGTTGCTTGTCGTGGCTGGCGAGAACTTCCGAGCGCCGTGTGCTTCCAAAAACCACATGTCGCTTAAGAGCACATCCGCACCCTTGCGTTTGATGGCATGACATAGTAGTGGCTTGGTCGCAACGACGCTCGGAACGGATTTCTTTCCGTGACGCAAACGACAGCGGCTCGCTTATGTTACCCCCTTGAGGCAGCAAGCAAAGCCGGCCCTGTATGCACTTTCCTCGCTGGCTCAATACCTAGAGCTGACCTGCCTACAGTGAGATAAGCCTAGAGCTGTACGCACCACGAATCCCAGCTCATTGCGCTTCCGTCACAGAGAAGAAATCCGATGGCGACGGTCCATGAAACCTCTATTTTACATTCTGCTGTTACTTTCCGACTATTATGTAATGGTACTTGAACCAGCACAAATGAAGCTTAAATATGGGAAGTCCAGGGGAGGTTTCACAGACCTATATCGCTCTCGCCGCGAGGCCTTGCCTCGCACTCACCTTCGATGCCGGTGGCCTGGCTCAGGGGCATTACCGTTGACGTTTCGCCGTGGGTTTAACTGCATCCAGGCGTCTCCGGCGGACGGCGATGGAATCCCTCTGGTACTTGCATGTCACGTTCAGAAGTTCTGCAGATAGTACAACAAATATAAGGGCTCCTAAGATCGTGAAAGAAATACAGGCCGGTTTTCCCATCCGCAAAATTCTGCCACTTGAGCGCGCGAGTTAGTAGAGGTCTTTAGCAGACGGTGTACTGTGTTACCTTCTGTCTATGTCGTTGCTGCAGTCATGGTCCAGGTCTGAATGCGGAGGTCCATAAAGTAACAGGTCCAGGCGGGCCGCAGGCTTAGAGGAGAGCGTATAGGCTAGTCTCCTCTACATAGGCAAGCAGGACTCTGTGGGCACAGTGGTGGCTTCGAGCCAGGAATAAGAGCTGGTTCTCCGCGTTGGCTGGCAGTGCGAGGGCCCGGTAGCTTGAAAAGAGATGGCGATGGATTGGGTCAGAGTTTGGACAGGCACACAGCAAGCGTCCCGAAGTGCCCGCATCGCCGCATGACGGTCTTGCAAGGGAGCACGCCAGACCAACGATAAACTTTCTGCGTTGGCGTCCAGGAGCAGCCGATGCAGATGCAGCACGAAGGCGCAGTATCTTGTCCGAGAGTCAGTGGAAGGTTCGGTACGCCAAGATACCCTTGTCAGGGCGAAGTGCCCTTATCTTTTGGTTTTGTAGCGGAGCGCCAAAGTCCTGGGGAGCTAGGTTCCTAGTCACTGGCAACCCGTTGCTGTTGCCCGCCTTGCCAAGGACATCGGCGTCCTCAATGCCCTGGATGCCGGCATAGGCAGGCACACAGTGGAGAGCCACCTGGTCGCCGGCGTCCTCAAAGGCGTTACTCTGGGCGCACGCAGACACTGGTCAACGTCTGGGAGATGTGGAGCTTCCTCAGGAGCTGCAGGGCTGCCCGGCAATCACAGAGGACAACAACGAGGTGAGTAGGGTCGATGGTCCCGATCGAATCAGCTCTTACGTGGAGACCTGCAAGTTCAGCCTTTCGGCAGCTGCACAGAAAAGAGAGCCTATAGGTGCGGGACTGCTCCAATTGAGGGAACGCCAGAGGCGCGGCCTGCCAAGTGGCTCATAGAGCCGAGTCTTCAGTGAGCATAAGGTTTGTACCTTTTCAACCATCAAAGTAAGGCTACGGTGGTCTGGCGAAGTGCGACGACAGGGGACCTACATTTGGTCACTCTGTTAAGGCCCAGGGTAACCTGCAGGGGAGATCGGGTTGGGAGGGTGGACCAGGCACCTGTGGGGAGGGAAAACCGTTTCCACTAAGGCTGCAGACAGCTTACCCTTCATAAAGTGGGGTTGGAATGTAGTCGCTCACAGAGGGCGCATCCATTCTAGAATGTGATTGAGCCGGTCTGTGAACATCAGGTCTCTCTGGAGAAGCAGGAAATTCAGTCGTTAGACGACCGCCTCTGCCAGGGTGCGAGCACCAGAGACTGCTGTGGGGCTCCCATGAGTCGACGAATCCATCTCCTGCGAGGTAGTTCCAAGCGAGTAAGGAGGTAGTTCCAAGCAAATAAGGTTAGTGCGAGGCTTTGCCTCGCACTCACCTTCGATGCCAGTCGACTGGCTCGAAGGCATTACTGTTGGCAGTCGTCGCTTCGCCGTGGGTTTAACAGCATCCAGGTGTCTGCGGAGGATGGCGACGACGACGGCATCCCTCTGGCACTTGCAAGTCACGTCCAGAAGTTCTGCAGATAGTACAACAAAAATAAGCCCTCTTAAGATCGTGAAAGAAATACAAGCCAGTTTTCCCATCCGCAAAAGTCGGCCGCTTGAGCGCGCGAGTTAGTAGAGATCTTTAGCATACGCTGTACTGTGTTACCTTGTGTCTATGTCGTTGCTGCAGTCATGGTCCAGGTCTGGATGCGGAGGTCCATAAAGTAACAGGTCCAGGCGGGCCGCAGGCTTAGAGGAGGGCGTATAGGCTAGTCTCCGATAGATAGGCAAGCAGGACACTGTGGGCAGAGAGGTGGTTTCAGGCTGAGAACAAGAGCTGGTTCTACGTGTCGGCTGGCAGTCCGAGGACCCCGTAGTTTGAAAAGAGATGGCGACGGGTTGGGTCAGAGTGTGGGCACGCACACAGCAAGCGTTCCGAAGTGCCCGCATCACCGCACGTCCCAAACTTCCCAAAGTAACTCAGGCTATGAGGGATGACATAGAGAAGGGTGGCGGAAATTTCGACCACCTGGGGTTCTTTAACGTGCACTGACATTGCACAGTACACGGGCCCCTAGAATTTCGCCCTCGTCGAAATTCGGCCCGCGGCCGGGATCGAACCCGCGTCTTTCGGGTCACCAGCTGAACGCCGTAACCGCTGAGCCACTGAGGCGGGTAGATCCATACAGAGTTTTGTTACAATTTTCATATGAAATTATAAAGTAATATGACATACTGACTAAAGAGTGTCAATAATTTAGAACTCATTATATGCATAGCACTGTGCTTATAGCGTACTCAAAGATGTGCCTGATATACGTGAGGTCTTAAATGTCAAATTTAGATGGTTAAGAAATGTGTTTTGTTTGTGCCACTGAAATGCTGATCTCTGCAATCATCTACTTTCTCAGAGTCTTTATTGGTAACGAGTAAAGGCAAATTAAGGGAACATGTCTTTTCTAGGCATATAACTTTCATCGTTGGAAGCATCTGAAGTGATATCATTATCTGAAACCGAAGCACTGCAAGATGAAGACCTCTCCGATATCCCTCCTATTAGCCATATCATCCTGCTCAAGATGTGGCCACCTTATCCCTGCAATCTTCTTGATCTCATCCACCCACCTGACTCTCTGCTATGCCTGTCTTGTCCTGGAATTCATTCCTTTGGCATAATGGATCATCAGTTATCTGTTCTCCGCATTACATGCTATGCACATTTAATTGATTTCAGCTAGCACATCCTTAACTCCCATTTGTTCCCTAACCCATTAGGATCTCTTGTGCCCTTTACCGTCACCCCATCATTTTACTTTCCGTACTTTACTGCGTTGTCCTCAATTCGAATTCCACCGCCTTTTTCAACTTCAAAGTTTCTGCCTCATCAGTGAGTGCAAGCAAGTTGCTATGCCTTCTTCTTTAGGAATACTGGTTACCTGGTTTTCACAGTTTAATTGAGAATATCTGCCAAATGCACTACATCCTACTCGTATTCTCATAGCATTTAAGGCATACTACTAAACCTCCCAATAAATGTGCGACTCCCCAGGCCACTTTATTATTCTAGCCATTTCAACCCATCATTAAAGGCACGTTTCGGAGGCTGTGTCATGTGCCTGTGCATGCTTAGGAAAATTAAACGTCTTTTCTCACTTTCAGTGTCTTTCTTTTCCTACACTAAACAGAAAAAAAAATAAGCTGGATGGTCTTCGTCACAGTTCACACAACATGTTAGAAGGTAGAAGTGCTGCTGATGCCCACAATTGCCAAAGCTGCTTCTGTTCACACAAACTGGACCGTAGGGACTGATCTGTACAAGGATGGGGAGGCAACACTTTCCCAAGCAAGAAATTTTACATAGGAAAACCACATGAACCCTATTTTTTGGACAAAAAAGGCCCCAAGAATATACGATCCAGATGGGATTCCCCCCACCTCCCCAAACCACACCCCCCCAAGAGATGACCTGTAAGTCTACCCCTGCTCGTCACATGCCCATATTTGTAACAACTTGTGCCATTAAGGTGCATAGCTCTTTTCATGCTAGATGTGATTTTTGTTATAGGTACAAGCATGGAACTAAATTTAGAAATCACAATTTCATTTTTTTTGCACATACCATATGATTGTCTGCACAGCGATTACAAAATCGTATTCAGCACTTTCAACATTTTGTTTTTATAGACATCAACACTTTTTCAGCACAAGAATCTGCTCCACGTTTGCAGACTAGTGGAATGTGGGTGTTTCACTGAAGGTATTTAGTTTTCGAAGATTTGGGCTGAGCCTGACAAAAAAAGATCGCTTTAAATTTGGCACTGCAGGTGTACTTAAGTGACTAAATGAACTGCAAAATAAGTCGCACCAGGAACTGCATTTTGTAGCTCTGGGATACTGCAGATGTGCCTTGGAGCTCAAATGTGTAAGGCATTTTATTTTGTGTGCTGTAGCCTTTCAAAGGATCATAAGGAGGAATTTGATGTTCCATGCAGTTTTTTTGCCCTACCGATGACATCAGTCACTCACCATATATAGCAATTAAATTTTGTAAATGTTTCCCTACTGTCCTGTGGGGAGAATGTAGGTAAACTCCCTCACACAAAAATTTCCGCACCCCAGAAATTGCAAAAAGAATTTAAATGTAAACTGTGTGGTTTAATGTCCTTCAGCAACACATGAGCTATGAAGGATGCCGTAGTTAGAGCACTGTACCGTAATGGAGGACACCGAATTTTAACCACCTGAGGTTCTTTATCGTGCATGTGCAACGCACAGCAAATGGACATTTCTGATATTTTTCCTCCCCTGAAGTCCTGCCGCCATGGCCGGGAGCCAAACTGTAAGGTGGCTGGCGCACCATGGCAGTTTAAATCAGATAAGTGGAAAAACAACAGCAGAAAAAAAAAATGTTGAGAAAAGGACTTAAAGAAGAGAAAAACTTACGAATTCACAGACAGGAAAACGTAGTACATAGCCTTTTCACGTTAACATCCTAAAAGACTCTGCTTGAGTATTTCGAAAAGCAGAGCCCAAAGCTCATATGTGCAACCAAGATGTGCATTTGGCCTAATGCACCATTTCCAACTGTGGTTGTCACTTTATCAGATAAGAAATAATGACCTTATTGCTGCGCAAGTAGACAAAAACAGTTCATAATCAAGGACGTGCAAAGGATTAGTCAGAGGCTGCCTTCGTTGGAGAAAAAAAAAGTTGGAGCTAGATGAGCGCCTGTGGCTTTTATTTCAGGCCGCACTGCCCGAGACCTTATTTTCAAAAACATGCGCAGGTATGCACCTCGCTTTATGTGACGGTAACCAACGAAAGCCTGATAAATGGCCCGGCTTCAGAACACTTTAGGTCTTCCTTACTTGAAGGCATCATGAAATCTTGACAACCTCCCAGAAAAATGATGCCAGAGCCACAAGAAACTTTTCATCATTTTGACGAGCTTGAATTGTCATAGTGCCATCGAGTACAGTGTGCCATTGAAGCCCTGCGTGCCGTTAAGAAACTGCACTCCATGAAATTGCTATGTGCGTCCGAATCTTCCGAGATTCTGTGCGAAAAATTTTTTTTTTCCCTGTAGTACAGTGGTGAGCTGACCCAGCTGAGATAGTCCACTAGTTCCACTAGCCGTGCACGGCAAAGAAGGATGATGTTGATGATGACTATGGCCTTGTCCTCTGAATGGGGTGGATGTCGTCGGTGTGGTGCCCAGCCAGAGTACACAAAATGCACGCACGCAACACACACAACTAATCACTCCCCACACAGAATGCATGCACGCACATCAACACATACATGCTCACATGGCTAATGGGGTTCAACGTCCCAAAGCTACTAAGGCTATGGGGACATACACACTCATATGAACGACTGGAACAGAAATGACAGCAGTACATCGTGAGCTCGGTGGCCACTCCAGTGGCTGCTGCCACGTTACATGCCCAACTATAGTCGGATACAACTTAAGGAGGCAGCGGCTTTACCCCGTCAAAGGACCCCCCTCAAGCCAACGGCGTCGGCCGATTATCATGACCCTGCTGGGGTGACAATACAGGGAGCGGTGCCACAATGGAGAGAAGGGTCCATTCCCAAACAATGAAGGGAGAGGACTATCCCCTTTCATCTGCCACTCCCTGCATTGTCACGCTAGCAGGACAATGAGAATCGGCCGACGCCATTGGCTGGAGGGGGGTTCTTTGACGGGGAAAAGCCGCGGCCTTCTTAAGTTGCATCCGACTATAGTGCTTTTAGGTACTCCTCGAATTGTCGGCGCACAGCACCCCACCACTCGGCAAGGCGCTTCTTGGTGGCCTGTACTGTGACTGCGAATTCCTCTGGCTGGGTAGGACAGGAAGACCCAAACGACTGTAGAATGTGACATCCGTGGTGGACTAGAGTTACCTTGGCATCAGAGCGCTGAGTGTTCCGTGGTTTCGTCTGATTCCCCTCACTTTCAGCTTAGTGTTCTCTCCACTGTGTGATGAAATCGATGCTAGTACTGTAGGGTCTGCAGAGCTCCTCGCTGTTGCCTCAAACAGGAGGCTGCTGCAACACTCACTGTAGAGCACTGTAGGCTGGGGTGCCTATTTCTGGAGGCTATACAGGAAGAATGTGGTCTTAGCTTCTACTGCAGCCCATGACATCTCCCTATCTGAAGCTCTGTGCATCTACGAAGCTCTGTTTGCCACTTTACTGAGCAGCTGCCTTCAACCCGCTCTTGAAAGAAGCCACACTTCTTTTCGAGATGGTAGATGCACTTTGTCCGTTGGGAGCAAAGGCACACTGCGGCCAGATGGTCAAACACTCAGCACGCCCAACGAGTTCTAGGTACGCACTGGAGACGACCCTTGTAGGTTAGCTTACTCAACGCTTCTCGAGCCACAAAGCTGGGCCAACCTAGGTCTCCCTGCACCACCTTGTTCGCTACCCGGCCACGACAGCCAAGCGAAGTTCGGCCAGCCTCGCACTATTGTCTCTCGAAGCCACTCTCGTGTCCACTAGCAGGCACACTACAGCATTTGCAAGCATCAATACAGGGAGATGCTCAAACTTCCACACGTCGCCAAACATCACGTCGAGATTACCCTTTGAAGCATCAGCGATGCAGGAAAAGCTGAATCCGCAGGGAAGCCTATCGGACCTAGCCTCGTGAAGGCTGTACATGGATTTTCTGTGCGTGCCTCCGCTGCCGGGCACCAAAACTCTGAACTCGGACAGCCACACTCTTCTTGGAATTGGCCCTCAGGTGCAGACGCGTAATCTCATTCTGGCAGATGTTTTGCAAACACTGCAAATCCTAGGAAGATTTCTGAAGTAGTACTAGATCGTCCGCAAAGGCTAAACCCGCACTCATCGGTTGTCATCCGTACCAGCTGTCTCGTAGCACCACTCGTAGCAGCCCTCACTCGATGCTACGAGTGGCGATGACGAGTACCCTTGGCGCAGACCTTTCTTCATTGCAATGGGGCCTTAAGACCGATCTAGGACTCGAATTGCATGACGACCGTGTTTTCCTTACACAGGCATCGAATGTTGGCCAGCAGTAGCTCCGACAGGTCCGACAGGGAGTAAAAGCAGGGGCCCGGCATGGGGTATGTTGTCCTACCAACTCTCTCCTTTTTACTATATTTTTACTTCTAAAGAGGCTGTCGCCGGATGCTGCCTCCTCTGTTTCTTTCCTCCATGTTTTATAGGAAAATATTTAAGCTATAATGCATTATTTCAAGCGTTTAAGTTGATTTTATGCGTTTTTGTTTTTATTGTGGCAGCAGCAAAGTAGCCCGCTACCGCACTGGTCATAGAGCTGCTGCTGCTTCTTTTGCACATGGTCTTGTATCTGGTGCAGTACTGCTCCCCTCTTCTTACTACTAGTTTTTTTCAGCTCCATGGCAATTTTTTCGAACATTGCTTTTTGTTCCTGAATTTCTTCAGAGGCCCAACTTGTCCAAGTATGTGGCATATAAATTAAGAAGTAATTTAGTTTCTCCTCCCGTCCATTTGCAGGCATCAGCAGGAAAAAGAGGTACATAATCAAAGAGAGTGGAAATACAGTGTCCACATAACACATGTTCCTTGAATGATTCTGCCCCCTTAGTGTGGCCATGCGAGCGGCCAGACCGTCCTTCCACACCACGAAGTGCAGTGGTGCAAAACTGCTTTCTTCGCTGTTGATTACAGTGCGGATCTTAAATGAACTAGCAAGAGGTTGGGTGCTTTAAGATATATGAGCCAGTCTATGACGGCCAAACATAGTTGATTGCTAGAAGATTGAAGGACACAAACAGTGTGAAATAAAACAGTTCTTTGTTTGTATACTTAAAGTTAAATCAGTTATCTCACCAACTGTAAACTTATAAATTAAAGAGTGGAATCTGGTACAAGGCACTAATTCATAAAATATGTACTGGAAGTTAAATCAATTATCTCGCCAACTGCAAACTTATAAAGGAATTGGATACGAGGAATCCGTAAAATCTATCGTGTCGAGCAGTGAGAGCCTCAGTTAGCACACCCTTCAACCAAAGTAGGTTAGAGCACACTTACTAATTTCTGGTGACACCTCCGCATGACCAAGCTCTGCTCCTGCCTCTGCAACAATATTCACACAAAAAAGTTAAGAGGGTATTCTGGACGGTCCATATATATAACGCTACGATGCAATGTGAAGAGGTGTCTATAATAATATGAAGATGCCTTAACGACAGGTATTTCGATTGTGATCGCTCACAGCTTTAGCGCCGCACAGCGCACAAGCAGCACCTCAGATAATGGCCTGCATCTGTTAGTACCACAACGACGTAAGCAAATCAAAGGATAGAGCCGCAGCGGCTACCTTGCTCCGGCCGTTGCCCCAGAAAGAAACTAACATGCAGGGTCTGTTTGCAATCGTTGCGCGAGGATAGCAGTTGGTACACACTTCATGCCGGCTGACAACATATGACTGAGTAAAAAATCTAGCTGGGCGAGTTGATAAACCGACGCACCGTAAACCGTAAAGCACTCTGCAGACATGCCATATATATTCATTTATGAACTTACCTAGAGCATAACCGCGCTCCTCGTTGCCTACGAGGTTCACCAAAAATGCGGTACACCTCAGGCGCACCATGAACAAAGCGACTGGTAGGTTCCATCCCGAAAGAAGTGCTTGCTTATCGCTGTACTTGCCGCGTCTCGTCGTCTGCTCAAGCGTATTTGGCGCCAGACCTCAACTTCCGGAATCAGCACTTCCACTGCGCGTTCTAGTTTGTCTTTTGCCGCTAGGATAGAAACATAATGGACTGCGTGGCGCTGCTATAACCCTGTTGAAAAAATGGCCTCTTCCTTCATTTTACTTCAAACAAGACAGTTTTATCGTTTATCCACGCGGTCATCATCATCAATCATTTATCTACGGTGGCGCCATCAAAAAGAAAGACACTTTTTATACTCTTCTGTAAAGGAAAATCGTTATCATGGTTGTTTTCATTGCTGATGTTAATATAGTGAAGAACTACAAAGCTTATGTATTGAATAGCGCGCACGAATATTGGCAAACGATGATGATGTTGATGCTTTGAGCGACATGGTGGCGGCAGTTATCGAGGAAAAAAAGGCAGTGGCATAGAGTTAATATAACCAAAGTGGTCTTGAGAGAGCCCCATGCAAACTCCCATAGACGGGGCGCCAGCTTTCCCTCTAGATTGAGAAACCCTATGGAGCTGGTGACACGCCTTTCTCCGCTGGATACAAGATGGCGCCACAGTACCATTGTTGCGATGTTTTCGGTTTTCGTTCTCCGTCGCCGCAGACGATGGTGTTTCCAAATAATTCTGACCGAATCGGGCAAGTGCATCACCTAGATGCAGTATAAAATAAAACTTACCATCAAATTCAACCTCTGTGCAAAATTTGCGGTTCTCAAATGCCATGAAAAGCGCACGAAACGGAACCACACACTGTAGCAGACGACGCCGCAGAAGTTGCGATATCGCCCGGGCGGAATTCTCATCTTCGAAGGGTAGACGCTTGGGCTTGTTGGTTCATATTGTAAGGAAAAACTTAGCGCAAAAGATGACTCAGAAAAGACTGAGCGCTGTGTTTGTCTGTCTTTCTGAGTCCTTGTCTTTTGCGCTACGCTTTTACCCTCATCTTCGAGTCGTCCAGCAAAGTACGAACTGAGGACGTTCGGCTGTAATGCAATAAAAAAGTGCTCATATCCTGTTCAGGATGAGGACGTTTAGAACATTTGATGATGTCCTCAGACGTTCGGTGTTGCCTGGGTTCCGTCCTCTTTTCATTGCGCACTACCAGTATGGTATTACAAAAAAAAAATATATTTAATATTCTTTTGTTGCTGTTTTGCCTAAGAACACAGTTGGTGAAAGTATACGCACCATTTCCAGGTCCTGGACGAGAGTTTTTAGTCAGTTTCACGCACTGAATCGCATGCAGACGTTATCAACAGCGCGCTTCTGAAATTTATCAATTTTCACCTGAGACACACACTGCATCTTCCATATAGCGTCTGTACAGAGATATCTGTATCCCGGTCTCATCATACTCACTGATTGGCTGTCGTTGCGCAGCTGAGTAGTTCGGGGTGCCAGCGGACTGCGACTCAGTTTTGCACTTTCTGGCCTCATTTCCATTCCCGGGCCATTCTGCTGGGATTCATTCCTGGTCGCTGAATACCTACAGCAGTTAAGGCGCTTGGTTTCAGCAGTCGTTCCTTGCTGTCGTATTTAAAATCTGAAAGTCAAAAATGCGAGCTACAGATGTTGGAGTAAATATGCAAATCACGACAGTGCAACAGTCCTCATTCGAAACTGCTTAGCCATTGCTCACGTAAACTGACGGTATTTCATGAAAAGATACATCGGGTTCTTTTCTTTGGTGAGTTGACTTACGTTGCGGCACGCAGCAGTACAGCATCTTGACGAGCTGTGCAAGCAAAGCAGGAGCTGGGACTCAACAGACAGCCGGCACTGAGCGGACAGACTGAACTGCAGCGGTACTATTACCTACGTCTGCTGTTATGGAGTGGAAAAACCCTTTGAATTCAGTGAACACAGCTTAAAAAAGCAAAATTATGCTTTTGAGTAGTTTATTTACTTACAATACGTGTTTTCTTTCAGTAATATAAACGCGCAGTTTCGTCTGCTAGCTTTAACTGAGAGCAATGACCTCTTCGCGGTCATGATAGAGGTTGAGGCGTCTGCTACGAATCGCCCCTAGCAGACGACACTTGCAGTGTTTCTTCCGAGATAATTTTTTAATTTTGTAGTCTTATATATATATATATTACATATAGGAAGGTATTTGTTTGGTGTGCGTTGTCAGTGCTCAAGTCGTCGCTTGGTTCTTTCAACCAGCTTTCATTGCGGTGGCTCGTCGAGTCGGCGGAAACCGATCACCATCGCTATGCAGCAAGGCTGCCGGGTCCGTTGATCGCGTCAGGTTAGTCAGGTATGGGCGAAGTGTACTAGGAAGTTTGGTACGGTACGTATCGGCCTGTGTATCCGAAACCGAGGGTTGAAGGTCTGCACATTCCAGCACTATGTGCTTGATGATCTCCTCGACCCCTCCGCAAAGTTGGCATGAGTGCTCATACCTCCGTGTACTTTGCCCGAGCGCCCGTTCCAAAGGGTTGTCAACATGTGTCTTGAAGTCTTGACAGCCGAGCAGGGCCGCCTCCCATCCTCTCTGGCGGGGCTGGGGGGGGGGGGGGGGGGGGGGGGAAGGTGGGTTTGATTGGCACACCCAAACCGTGTGGAAGGTGTCAGCAGCCACTTCCCCACAAAACTGACACGCGCCATTAAGGTATCTTCTGTCGGAATTTTGAAGCACCGCCGGGCACAGTACAGTGTTGGTGACAATTTTGATGAGGAGGCGCTCGTCAGCACGATCCAGTCCCTTACAAGGGGCCGGGTAGCGCCGGTGCTCCTCCTTGTAGTAATCGGTGATGTGTTTGAATGTAAGGGCCAGATTGTCTGATTAGGAGTAGGCTTCCAAGGACCGGAAGATGGTCTGGGGAGAGAGTGCGCGGGTGGCCTGATCGGTCTGTTCCTTTCCCTGAGTCCCTGGTGACCGGGGGCCTAAATCAAGTTACTTGGTACATGACCATCATCATCAATCGAGTGCAAGAGTGCCGCATCTCTTGAACTGATGTAGAAAATGCTTGAGCCAAATTAATTCTTTACCGCCTGTCACGTCATCTATGGATATATAAAAAAAAGCTGCTAGTCATATGAAGCTTTTGAGGTTGCTGTTAGCGCAGTGAGATGGTGTCGCAGAGGCTGCGGTGAGCGCTTCGCTTGCAGCAATCTCAAAAGTGATATGTGACCCGTTTATCGTGCACTGCACGCGCTGGCCACCTGCTGTTAACATCAAAGTAATCGAAATGGATGATGGAAGCTTCAGGCCGAACGTATGAGGTAAGAGCAGTAGGAGGCTAGGAGCCATCGAAGGTCCGCAAGCGGCCCGAAGCACCGGAGCCAGCAGCAGCTGTCGTCAACACTGAAACGATTGGCAACTAAGCGTTACAGTAGTGAGTTACTCCTGTGCCGAATAAAAGTAGCTTACCTCGAACTGAAATGGCAGTGTGAGATGGCTGTAAAGTGCGGGCACAGAGCACACATACTCTCATTGTGCTTGTTTGCAACGTTTACAGGGACGGCGCCGAGGTGTTCGTATGGGAAGTCGAACCTCTGGCAGGCGTGAGATGCCCTATTGCTCCTTATAAACATTAACTAAATAAAACGAACAAACTGCTGCATGCAAATTTTAGGGTGGCGGCTCTCGGCCCTCTGCCCCCCTTGTTGCCGTCACTGCTTAATTTCCAGGCCTGCCACGGCCAAGGAACTTGCATGTAATGGATATGTTGTGAAAAAATCCAGAGTCCTCTTAGAGCTCAAGTAACCGCAGTAGTAGATGTCCTTGAATTTGTTTAAACACCTTTATTTAGCATTTCGGGTACGTAGTGGTTTATTTAAATTTGTGTTAGGAAGAAAACGACTGACATGGTAGCCAGCCCCAACAGCTTCTTCATTTGCATGTGGGGAAGTTGTGGAAAACTGACCAAAAACTGTTATGGTGTGTGCGTAAACAGTAGACGGTGCGTGTCTTCAAGCAGTCTCAAGAATGCTGAGGCGGTACTCAGACGCAAGAAAGATAAAACTGAGCCAGCATGTATTGTTCAGGAGAGCCAGTCGCTACTGTGCAGGCCTCTCAATACAATAAATGGATTAGGCAGTTGCTTGGATGAGTGTCATTCTGTACCAGCAGCTAATGCAGCACTTGCTGTGCCAGTAAATTCACTACACTATTTTTATTCGGCGCCTATTCATTTTGTCAATGTGCTAAATGCGCGTGTAAACCTGTAGGTGCCAGCGTCACTACTTAGTTTATTGTTAGATTGGAGCCCTCGCATGTTTTTTGCCCGTTGTGGGTGTGGGGTTGTTAAATTTTTACTGTACAGACTAGCTATAATTGTAGGATTTCTCTTATTCTCTGTGTCCTCTTTTTATTTGCATGTGCAGAAACAGGGGGACCTTTTGCTTGGCGTGCAGTTTTCGTCCATCATCTCGATTGTGTCCAGCTAAGATCTATGACTGGTATGGCCAAATGCATACTCTCACTGTTATCGCAGGTTTAAAGGTTTTTCAGTTAAAAAATTTGGGACCTTTGAAAGCGTACCTGCAATGTTTTCTAATTTACCTCGGAATATGTAATAATGTAACGTCTCTGCATTTCCTGCTATGTTGCTGTTTGAAAAATTATTCTGGGCACTTGCTTCGCAAACGTATGATTTTAGGAAATAATTTTGGGTAAATATAGTTATCTGCCACTACTATTTCGTGAGTTCAGAATTAAAGCAGCAGATATAGACCTGAACAGATCTGTCATGTATTCATAAGAATACATTGTGTTATATGAAACAAGCTACATTCAGCCCCTTGTACTGATTTGACAACTGTGGTTCCGAGTGAGAACTTTTATATGTGTGGTGCTTTGTCCAAAGTAACACAGCATGCAATTGGTCATATCTTCTTGCAGTGTTCAGTCGACATTTATTGCAGCATGTATGAGGAAACATGCCCGCAGATCTCTCGATTTCTGGGGCAGTTGCATGTCATCATCATCATCATCATCATCAGCCTGACTACACCCACTGCAGGGCAAAGGCCTCTCCCATGTCTCTCCAATTAACCCTGTCCTTTGCTAGTTGCCGCCACTGTATCCCCGCAAACTTCTTAATCTCATCCGCCCATCTAACTTTCTGCCGTCCCCTGCTACGTTTGCTTTCTCTTAGAATCCACTCCGTTACCCTTAAGGACCAGCGGTTATCTTGCCTTCGCATTACATGCCCTGCCCAAGCCCACTTCTTCCTCTTGATTTCAACTAGGATGTCATTAACCCGCGTTTGTTCCCTCACCCACTCCGCCCTCTTCCGATCTCTTAATGTTACACCTATCATTTTCCTTTCCATAGCTCGCTGCGTTGTTCTTAACTTAAGCTGAACCCTCTTTGTTAGCCTCCACGTTTCTGCCCCATAGGTGAGTACCGGTAGGATACAGCTGTTATATACTTTTCTCTTCATGGATATTGGTAAGCTACCATTCATGGCCTGAGAGAACCTGCCATACGCGCTCCACCCCATTCTTATTCTTCTAGTTATTTCCCTCTCATGATCCGGATCTGCGGTCACTACCTGCCCTAAGTAGACATATTCTCTTACTACTTCTAGCACCTCGCTACCAATTGCGAACTGCTGTT